>NW_013668667.1:7875-10558 GCF_000517525.1 Limulus polyphemus | reverse complement strand
ACCACCCACTGCCAAACTCTTGGGCTACTCTTTTACCAACGAATAGTGGGATTGACCGTTACTTTATAACGCCCCCACGGCTGAAAGGTCGAGCATTTTGGTGGGACAGGGATTCGAACCGGCGACCCTCAGATTGTGAGTCGAGCGTCCTAACCACTTGGTCATGCCAGGCCGGTTTAGATGTATCAGGAGATTTTGAAGTAGAGACGATGTTTGAGATAATCATGTTTTAGTTGTGCATTAATCAATTCTGAAAAAGAGAAGGGTGTGGGACTACACAGATAATACCTAGCCGATAATAGACTGTGGTCATGTCTTCCGAGTTTTATCTTTATTTTATGATAGATTGTGCTTGATTCAAAAGTCAGTCAAGTTTGAAAACACAAACTACTCCTATCTAATCCTGCTGTTATAAGCGAATTTATCTGATACTTGTGCGAAAGTAAGTCATCTGAAAATACCATACTGTCGTCTATCGATTTCAAGCTCAACGAACGCTTTTAGATCATAAAACTAAAGAACAATTTGTAGTTTTATGATATCTGTCCATCTGAACCCAACTCTTTCAGACAATTATGCCATCTATCAATTTCCAATCTGAAAGCCTGTAGACTGCAATGCCATCTATTAATTCCCAATCTGAAAGCTTGTAGATCGTAATACTCTCTATATCGACTTCAGTATGATTAAAACAGTCAAGTGAAAGAATAATAGTTATTATTTTATTTACCTTCAAACTGTGCTGTGAAACCTTTATGTTTATTTTGATTGGTTGACATCATGTAGGTGATCAGCATACGATAGCCTGACGTCATAAGTTTATCTGGAGCTTGTCCTCTGCCGCAAAATCTGCCTACAAATTGAAAGAGAAAACAACAAGTAACGTTAATCTACACGTTCTTAAGTCCTTTGCTATCTTGATCAGAGAACATGTTTGAAGAAACTCAACTGATTCCAAAGTTAGCTAAAAGATAACAAAGCTACTTTGTTGTAAAAACAACAGAAAATTTGATTAGACTTATCCAAATATACAGTTAAATTATGGCCCCTTATCCTATAGAATTATGTGCAAATCGAATGTTTTCTAGTACAGGTTATCGTTGTTTAAGCTATGAAGCCAGTAAACAGTTCTTTAGATAGAGAGACTGCTTGTAATAAGCAAGTGTTCAGTTACTCGAGTAGGTTTAAAACAACTAGAACACATTGTTAATGAACGGAGTATATTTCCTTATGTTACGAAACTAGTTCTTTTCTGGGACGTTTATATTCAACATAAGTTTATATCTATAAAATAATCAGTTATCCGGACACACATGTGTAAGTGTTCACAGTTAACCGGAGATACAGCTGTGAGTATTCGTAGCTAATCGGAAACACACGTGCAAGTAAGTGTTCATACTTAATCGGAGACACACGTGTAAGTGTTCACAAGTAATCGGAGACACACGTGTGAGTATTCATAGCTAATCGAAGACACACTTGTACGTGTTCACATTTATAACTTGTAACATTTCTGTTGACTTGGAATTGACAATATTAAGATAAGTCGGTATCTGTGTCTTCTGAAACTGAAACCGGTACAAATCAGTCTATAATTGATGTTTCCATTATTCCAATTACAATAGTTAGTTATTAGCGCACCAGCAACAGTTGATCCAGAACGATGGTTCCTTGATGACGAACCAATTAAAACACCTATTTGGCCCGTGAGGCCTCTCTTGATCTCTACTTTGTAGTACTGATCACTACTGGACTGTGGTAGTGTTTATTAATTAAACTAAGTACTCTTGTATGATAAAAGGAAGTAACCACAGCTGTAGTGAGATAGATAAGACGTTATGATCAATGTTTCATAAAAATGGTCCTTGTTTGTCAGGAATTTTGATCGTCGGGATCTGTTTCTAATACTTCGAAACACCATGTTTCAAAATGTAGTGTTTTTATTTTGTTAACTGAAAGCTGCGTTTTGACTCCAGTAAAATAAAAAAAAATCGAAAAGGTAATCCTTTTTTTCAGAAGTTTGAAAAGCATTAAAATAAGTTTGAAATATTTACATCGTGCACGTGAGGTACGTCAGGTTTAAATAACTTGACTTTCGTTGATAAAGATTATTAATATTATGTATAAGGATTATTAATATTATGTATAAGGATTACGCTGTGAGCTGTGCTTACTTTCTAGATATTCTATCAGCGTGTCCTATCCATTAGTGTACTATTCTATCAGCGTGTACTATCCATTAGTGTACTCTTCTATCAGCGTGTACTATCCATTAGTGTACTCTTCTATCAGCGTGTACTATCCATTAGTGTACTCTTTTATCAGCGTGTACTATCCATTAGTGTACTCTTCTATCAGCGTGCCCTATCCATTAGTGTACTATTCTGTTAGCGTGTCCTATCCATTAGGTACTATTCTATCAGCGTGTCCTATCCATTAGTGTACTATTCTATCAGCGTGCTCTATCCCATTAGTGTACTATTCTATCAGCGTGCCCTATCCATTAGTTTACTATTCTATAAGTGTGTTCTATCCATTAGTGTACTATTCTATCAGCGTGTCCTATCCATTAGTGTACTATTTTATAAGCGTGTTCTATCCATTAGTGTACTATTCTATCAGCGTGCCCTATCCATTAGTGTACTATTCTATCAGCGTGCCCTATCCATTAGTGTACTATTCT
>NW_013668667.1:6359-7021 GCF_000517525.1 Limulus polyphemus | reverse complement strand
CCATTAGTGTACTATTCTATCAGCGTGTCCTATCCATTAGTGTACTATTTTATAAGTGTGCCCTATCCATTAGTGTACTATTCTATCAGCGTGTACTATCCATTAGTGTACTATTCTATAAGTGTGTTCTATCCATTAGTGTACTATTTTATAAGCGTGTTCTATCCATTAGTGTACTGTTCTATCAGCGCGCTCTATCCCATTAGTGTACTATTCTATCAGCGTGCTTTATCCCATTAGTGTACTATTCTATCAGCGTGTACTATCCATTAGTGTACTATTCTATCAGCGTGTCCTATCCATTAGTGTACTATTCTATAAGTGTGTTCTATCCATTAGTGTACTGTTCTATCAGCGTGCTCTATCCCATTAGTGTACTCTTCTATCAGCGTGCCCCATCCATTAGTGTACTATTCTATCAGCGTGCCCTATCCATTAATGTACTATTCTATCAGCGTGTCCTATCCATTAGTGTACTATTCTATAAGTGTGTTTTATCCATTAGTGTACTATTCTATCAGCGTGTCCTATCCATTAGTATACTATTTTATAAGTGTGCTCTATCCCATTAGTGTACTATTCTATCAGCGTGCTCTATCCCATTAGTGTACTATTCTATCAGCGTGTCCTATCCATTACTGTACTATTCTATCAGCGTGTCC
>NW_013668667.1:2895-5427 GCF_000517525.1 Limulus polyphemus | reverse complement strand
GTCTATCCATTAGTGTACTATTTTATAAGTGTGGTCTATCCATTAGTGTACTATTTTATAAGTGTGGTCTATCCATTAGTGTACTAATTCTACCATTGTGTCCTATCCATAACTTCTCTATGTTCATGAGTATTACAGTTGATAC
Organism: Limulus polyphemus; assembly: GCF_000517525.1. Classification (NCBI taxonomy): domain Eukaryota; kingdom Metazoa; phylum Arthropoda; class Merostomata; order Xiphosura; family Limulidae; genus Limulus; species Limulus polyphemus. The sequence goes on along the minus strand of NW_013668667.1, from coordinate 5,282 downwards.
ACAAACTCGTGCATCATCATTACAGGCGTTGTTAGTAATTTCAAAAAAGAAATGTCAAGTAATTTTACACTTTTTCTAGTGTTTAATAAGCTGTTAGTTTAGTCTTGAAACTGTTATGAGAAAACTTTGGTGTAAGTTTTTCAAAGAATGAAGTAACTTTTGTTTGAAATACAGACTTATTTCCAAAAGCTCTGAGACGGTGGATTATGATTCACATTTGGCAGAGCGGAGATTCAAACTACCGCAAGATGTCACTTTTAGCACGAGAGAACACTAATTATAGAAATAATTGTGAAGTTTTTATTTCACTTTAAGGAAGTAGAACATAAAACAATCAGGTTTTTTAATTCTGTAATATTTTATACAAAATTGTGTGATTTCAGTATTTTTTCTACCTAATTCCTATTTTCCACTAAGTATTTTCTCGGTGTAACTACTTTTCTATGAGTATTTCCTTATTCATGACACTAATTCACAGTTACTTAATGTTTATTTGATCGTCCAGATTCTGATAGTGAATTTCCATTTTTCAAAAAGTGATCTTAATATCTAACTTGTTTTGATCGCAGGGGGCGTTGTTCCTTGTGTCGCGTGTATACACCAGTCACGAGCAGTAAATCATGACTCCGTCCGTTAATGAAGAACATTTAAAGTTTCGTGGCAACTGTTACCAGATCGCTGATAAAATTAAAACTAGGGCGTACATTTAATAAATATGTAATGAAAGTTGATACTTTTAAATAAACAGTTGGATTTGAGAACGGAAACTTGATACGGGGCGGACATAGCGTTAAGATAAACATAATTTAAATTTTCACTAATAATATATAGCTTTGAAATCAACATAATTGAATTGAGAGAAAGAGCCGACAATTCAATATAGAAAGAACAAATATAAAAACATTACTACAAGTAAAATGTGATTACTACTGACTTACATTGTGTTACTATATTAAAAACCAACTGACTTTTCTAGCTAAGAATGCAGTGAAAAGGTAATGACAAATATGACAATAACCTTCACTTGTTCATATAACGTTTTATAATGTTTATTTAATACCTACATTTAAAAAAATATCAGCCAATTCAGTTATAAAAAACACTATCAGTTATGTTGACATAATAAGTGGGAATCTGTATCAGTATCTATATCTTGTTTATACGTTTAGATATTTACCTACAAGTAGAGATCTGTTTGTTATTTCTACGTTTAGATATTTACCTCAAGTAGGGATCTGTATCAGTACCTGTTTGTTAATTCAACTTTTAGATATTTACCCTCAAGTAGGGATCTGTATCAGTAGCTCTTTTATTTCCATGTTTAGATATTTACCTACAAATAGAGATCTGTTTGTTATTTCTACGTTTAGATATTTACCCTCAAGTAGGGATCTGTATCAGTACCTGTTTGTTATTTCTACGTTTAGATATTTACCCTCAAGTAGGGATCTGTATCAGTACCTGTTTGTTATTTCTACGTTTAGATATTTACCCTCAAGTAAGGATCTGTATCAGTATCTCTTTTATTTCCATGTTTAGATATTTACCTACAAGTAGAGATCTGTTTGTTATTTCTACGTTTAGATATTTACCTACAAGTAGGGATCTGTATCAGTATCTCTTTTATTTCCATGTTTAGATATTTACCTACAAGTAGAGATCTGTTTGTTATTTCTACGTTTAGATATTTACCTACAAGTAGGGATCTGTACCAGTATTTATTTTATTTCCATGTTTAGATATTTACCCTCAAGTAGGGATCTGTATCAGCATCTCTTTTATTTCCATGTTTAGATATTTACCTACAAGTAGAGATCTGTTTGTTATTTCCATGTTTAGATATTTACCCTCAAGTAGGGATCTGTATTAGTATTTGTTTGTTATTTCTACGTTTAGATATTTACCCAGAAGTGGAGATCTGTATTAGTATTTGTTTGTTATTTCCCTGTTTAGATAGTTACCCAGAAGTGGAGATCTGTATCAGTATTTGTTTGTTATTTCCATGTTTAGATAATTACCCAGAAGTGGAGATCTGTATTAGTATTTGTTTGTTATTTCCATGTTTAGATATTTACCCAGAAGTGGAGATTTATACCAATAACCGTCTCTTATTTCTAAATAGTCTGATTCGCAGTCTTCACTTTCAAAGATATCCAAGTTGAGAATCTTCAAAACAATTCTTTCTCCATGAGTAGCTGTAATTCTCCATTCGCAGTGTTCGCCCTCTGATTGAGGTAAGTCGTCATATCTTGGGGAAGAAATAGTCCCGTTGGGATTTTGAAACGTATTTCCACAAACTGAACAAAAAAAAAATCAATTCATATTTGATGAACCATTTCTAAGTTATATATATATATAGCTTACAAACTATTGATTACATTAATTGT
>NW_013668667.1:0-2553 GCF_000517525.1 Limulus polyphemus | reverse complement strand
ACTATAAAGAACTATAAGATATTAAATAGAACTATACAGAACTATAAGATATTAAATAGAACTATAAAGAACTATAAGATATTAAATAGAACTATACAGAACTATAAGATATTAAATAGAACAATACAGAATTATAAGATATTAAATAGAACTATATAGAACTATAAGATATTATATAGAGCTATACAGAACTATAAGATATTAAATAGAACAATACAGAATTATAAGATATTAAATAGAACTATAAGATATTATATAGAACTATATAGAATTATAAGATATTAAACAGAACTATAAGATATTAAATAGAACTATAGAATATTAAATAGAACTATACACCCTAAAAATAATATGAATTTTACACCAAACATAATATATCCAACAGAACTTACAACAGAAAGAAGTAACAATAATAATAATGAAGTCCATGCTAATTATATAGATTTGGACATTACTTTTATAGAAGGTACAGTGTGGTTGACTGTTTTTGATTAAAGAAGATAATTTAATTTTCCCATTCTTGGTCTACACACACCTAACAGTGTTATTCAATGTATCATGTTAAAAGGTATTATTATATCTCAACTAAAACGGTTCTTAATAGTATGTAATAACTATAATTTTTATGCATAATGTTTTATTATTAAACAATAAATTCAAAGATAATGGCTATAGAGAAAGGCAATTAAAGAAATACATTGCTTTATTTTTAATAAATACAAAAATATTTTATAAACTAAACTATCGATTAAGGAAAATATGTTATAAATAAAATATAGAGGGAGTTAGTTATTTTAGCTTATAAGTAGCTAATAATAATTTTTCTAGTAAGTTTATTCAGTATAACCGGGACAGAAAGACTAACTTCAAGTGGCTGGGCTTGTCTAGGCCTTCTCGTATTATACTTGAATAAATCTTCAGGAGAAAGGGGGAGGTTGGGAGATAGAACTATATAAGAAATTTTATGGATATATAATAAATCATCTATGTAACGGAAAGTGTAAATGTATAAGCTAGAATTTAAAGTATGCTTCATAAATGAATTTTCATAAAAGAACAGATACAGGTTGGCCATATTTGAAGAAAAGTTCGTTCCCATTGGACTACTCACCGTTTGCTTATATACTTTTTTTGTTAAAAACAATATAACTGTTATAAATATAGAAATGCAGTATATTTTTACCTTGAATTCTAGTAAACGTAAATTTGGGTATTGTTATTTCATTATGTATAAAGTTATCAAACAAATAATTTAAAACCCCGATTAATTTTTTAGGTATATTTAAGTATACAATGTAGTAAAGTCATATGTAAAAAAAAAAAGACTGGTAGTTTTTGAAGAATTTAAATTATTTAAACATTTCAAAACTAGAATTTATTTTTAATAAACCAAAAATAATTATTCTGGTTATTTGAAGACTGTGTTTTTATAGTTTTCAAACAAGACATCTAGAATATTGTTAAGTACTACGGAAACAGATTTAATGATTGTATTTAAATAATTAGTAATAAATCTGAACTTCACAGGATTTTTATGCAATTTTGGAATTGCATATAAAAATGGTAAATTCGTAAAAGAATAATCTGTATGGATATAGCATTTTTTAAATAGCTTTCTTTAAATTAGTAATAACATTATTCTTCTTTAAAGTACTTTTAGTAAAATACTTGTGGTATAAATTTCATCAAGTAAAATTTGGGCAAATAGTTTTTTAAATACAAAACCAAAATTACAGCCAGCTATATCAACCGGGGTAATAACGAATTGTTTTTGAATCTATTTTATTTTTAAAGACAATGAAAGAAATATCTAATTTATAACGAGATAAGTTTAAGGTTCTTAATTGATTTTTTTATGAAATTAATAAAATATAATTTCCATTCAAGAAAGAAACATGGCGGATAATACGATTGTTTACTTATTTTAACTATATAATCATTAATATTTTTTTTCTAAGTCTTTTAAGATTTCACATTTTTTGTGAGTTTTAAAACTATATTTAGTACCTTTCTTTAATAATGATTGTAATTCTATATCATTGACAACTTCTAAATTTGGTTATGATTATATAATTATGAAAGACATCTTTAAAAACACTATTATTACAGTTATACGGTAAGTTGTCAACTTCTATTTGATTAAAATCTTCAATTATTTTTTCATAGTTATAGAGAAGATGTCCTATAGGTATATTACATTTAAAACTGACTATTGGTTGAAATGATTTTATGGAAAAAATATCTCCTTGAATACTTTTATGAATCAGGGAAGGTAAATATAAATCATTATAAACTTTATGTTTAAAATCAATTACTATATAAGATTTCTTTAGTGAAGGGAGTACAGGTATACGATTCCATTTTAATCTAAATTTAATTAGATCTATAATTAAGTCTTTAACATGGATATTTTTAAACTCAACGTTTAACAGATATTTGAGTTTTGCATTTGTTAATACAAATATTTGTTTTATTATAAATTTTGCCAGATTAACAGATCTGTCAAAAACAAATCCAAAGTTTTACAAACACTTTGAAAATCAATCCATTTCT
>NW_013668666.1:138830-145136 GCF_000517525.1 Limulus polyphemus | reverse complement strand
ATGTTAAAAATATTAATAAAATAGAGACTTTGAAAACATTCCTACTGTACCTTGGATGTTAAAAATATTAATAAAATAGAGACTTTGAAAACATTCCTACTGTACCTTGGATGTTAAAAATATTAATAAAATAGAGACTTTGAAAACATTCCACTTTACATTGGAAGTTAAAAAGATTTAAAACATGTAAGAGCAAAGGGCAATTCTGATGGACATTTTATGACAACTCTTTATAAACCTTGTGCAACTCAACAAGCTTTCAGTATTTCAGAGACATTCATCCCTCCAAAAAGGATCTGTAAGTATTTCCTAACAAGCTTTCAGTGTTTTAAGGACATTCAGACTTCCCAAAAGGATCTGTAAGTATTTCCTAATAAGCTTTCAGTGTTTCAGACCTCCAAAAAAGATCTGTAAGTATTTCCTAACAAGCTTTCAGTGTTTTAAGGACATTCAGACTTCCCAAAAGGATCTGTAAGCATTTCCTAACAAGCTTTCAGTGTTTCAGACCTCCAAAAAGGATCTGTAAGTATTTCCTAACAAGCTTTCAGTGTTTCAGACCGGAAATGCTTACAGATCCTTTTTGGATTCACAACTATCTTCTGAAAAAACAATATACTATTTCTCTCTCTCTCTCTCTCCTTCTCAACCACTGATTTTCCTTTCTGTTCTGGGCTTTTATTCGGGCACAGCCCAGGCAGATTTTTTTTGGTGCCTAGTCTGTGAAAGTGGGTTTTCCCACTCCCATCCCCCCCCCCCCCAGCAAAAATTCTCTGGCACTGGATTTATAGATCCCCGCCACCCTGAAGGTCCCATTGTCTAAAAAAGGGCCATTTGATTTGAGAAACACTGATGTCTGGATCTCCCACATTTACGTTTTCTCAGCTCTTCCTGACTGCTTGAGGCATCTTTGAATTAATTAAAATCACTCATGTGAAGACTGTCAAGAGCAGAGTGAAGAGGAGGTCACATGATCTGTGAACATCCCTAGTTTTAAAACAACCTAAATTCCTGACATGATTATTGTTGTTGTTGTTCCTAACAAGCTTCCAGTGTTTTAGGAACATTCAAACCTCCAAAAAGGACTTGTAATTGTTTCCTAACAAGTTTTCAATGTTTTAGGGACATTCAGACATCCAAGAAAGGTCTGTAAGCATTTTTAGGGATACCAGAACTGAATTCCTTGATGAAGATGCAATGTGTGTATGAAAAGCAACATTTGGTACAACCAGTCAAAAAGAAATAAATGGATACAGTTATACTATATAATGACAGGCAAAACCTTCTCAACATACATCATATATGTGAATATTTCACTCACTAAAGCTAATATTTCTCTTTATCAAATAAATAAATTTGGAAATATACTTGAATTGTTAAATGACCAGTTATTCTGTCCAATAAAATATTTAACCCTTTGTTCATATTGTGATTTTTTGATATTATGCACATCTTACCACAAGTACTTTCATTACAGCATACACCTTTGTTGAATTGGATTTCAAAACCTTTAGGACAATCAGGAACAGAAGGACATTTGTCCAGATAGCATTTCACAACCACCTCCTTACAGCAGCCAGATGTGTGGACTTCTGTGCCTTGACCTAACTCTAGTTTGGCAGGCCATTCCAGAGGTGGACACATTTTTTCATCACATTCTAATAAAAGAAAAACCCAAATGTGAATTATAATAAATTATGAATACACAATGCTTTGTCGTGTATAGAAAGAGAGAAAAAAGAAAAGGAAATTATACAAAACATAAAGCTGAAATGAATTATTCATTTGAAAGTTTTAATTATTTCAATACAGAAACTGCATGCAACTTATAAAAGCCCAATAAAGTGTTTTTCAATATACACAAGAAAGTTTATATAATTTTTAACAAATTGTTTTAATATAATCAACACACAAACCCATACAGAAAAGTTCACATAGCTTATAGAAGCTCATTAATTACTCTGTTTTAGTCATCATTAACTACTCAACATTTTTATGCTACAGAATTTCTAATAAGTAAACAGGTTATTTTGTGCTTTGATGACAATCTTAAGAGTTAGTAGCACCATCAGCACTCATAATTGTCACATTGAAAGAAGAAATCACAAACTGTGTTTTATCAGAGTGGACAGCATATATATAAAAAACTGTACATAACATGTAACGTGATGAATCAGTTGTTAGGTACAGCAGCTGAACATTATTACTTACCACAAACATAAACATGGTATTCTATTTTACATAAACTAAACAAATAAACATGTATATCAGAGACATCTGGTATGGGTATTAAAAACTTTAATTACAATAAACTACAAGAACAATGTTTCAACCTTCTTAGGTCATCTTTAGGTTAACAAAGACAGTTTGAAACTGACCGTTACTGGGCACATGTCTTGGGGACAAGAGTGTCAACAGGTATGAGACTGTAGGGGGCATAGCAGTTAGCTGTTATGTGATACATTAATATAGGTATAAAGGTGTTCCTTTATGTTGGTTCAATTTTGGTTTGAGTTCTTGTATAAGTAGGACTTCTTTGGATTTGCATTTGAATCAACATAAAGGAACATCTTTATACCTATATTAATTAATCACTCTCGTCCCCAAGGCATGTGCCCAGTAACGGTCAGTTTCAAACTGTCTTTGTTAATCTGAAGATGACCTGAGGAAGTCAAAACATTGTTCTTGTACTATATTTACCACAAACATAAACAGGATATTACATTTCAACCAGTAATAAACAAATATACATTATTACTTACCACAAACATAAACAGGGCATTCTTTACTTGTATCAATCTTGGCCACCTCTCCAAGTTTACAGTCAGGAAGATTTATCTCTTCACATTTCTTAACTTCCATCTCTGGTGTAAATATTATTAAGAAAAACATTACTTACAGTGAAAACTGTTTCCATTCTTTAAAATTGTATTTACAGTTTTTAAAAAGTTATAATACAGCAGTGGCAACTTTTAATGATACAGATATAAAAAATGTTGTAACATAGAGGTATAAAAATGTTGTAACTTGAAGATATAGAACAGTTGTAACATAGAGATATAGAAAAGTTGTAACATAGTTGTATAAAAAGTTGTAACATAGAGGTATAAAAAATGTTGTAACTTGGAGATACAGAACAGTTGTAACATAGAGATATAGAAAAGTTGTAACATAGTTGTATAAAACAGTTGTAACATAGAGATATAGAAAAGTTGTAACATAGTTGTATAAAACAGTTGTAACATAGAGGTATAAGAAAATGTTGTAATGTAGAGGTATAAGAAAATGTTGTAATGTAGAGGTATAAAAAATGTTGCAACTTGGAGATATAGAAAAGTTGTAACATAGTTGTATAGAACAGTTGTAACATAGTTGTATAGAACAGTTGTAACACAGAGATATAGAAAAGTTGTAACATAGTTGTATAAAACAGTTGTAACATAGTTGTATAAAACAGTTGTAACATAGAGGTATAAGAAAATGTTGTAATGTAGAGGTATAAAAAATGTTGCAACTTGGAGATATAGAAAAGTTGTAACATAGTTGTATAGAACAGTTGTACATAGTTGTATAGAAAAGTTGTAACATAGTTGTATAAAACAGTTGTAACATAGTTCTATAAAACAGTTGTAACATAGTTGTATAGAACAGTTGTAACATAGAGATATAGAAAAGTTGTAACATAGTTGTATAAAACAGTTGTAACATAGAGGTATAAGAAAATGTTGTAACTTAGATATATAGAAAAGTTGTAACATAGTTGTATAGAACAGTTGTAACATAGAGATACAGGCAAGATATTATGTACAGGTATAGTAAGTCATAACTTAGAGATACAAAACTTCTAACAGAGCTTAAAAAAGTGTGGTTTCAGATTCTGGAAGAAACAATGCTAGTGCAAAATGAATGAAAATTATAATATAAAAGCTTAAATTCTACAAATCTTAAACTAAAATTAGAAATAGTGTATGGAAACAGAATGAGAAGTAAGACACTTACCACAGATATAAGTCTGACAACAGCTACCATTTTTTGGTGGTATAATCCTCAGAGTCTCGTTTATTTTACACACAGGGCTAGGTGGACAGAGAGTTTCGGTGCACTTAACTTTCAGGTCTTCTGTGCAGCTACATTTTTCACATGGTCCTTTACTCCACTCTTCTCCCACCTACATTCAAGTAACAGTATTGTAATTCTTGATAACATAACATTTAGTCTAAGCAAATTACAAACTGATGATCACATTCACTGGCGTAGCCAGGAGAGAGACTATGTGGCCATGGCCCCTTCCCCCTTTGGTTTGTATTTTTATTTTTCACCAGTTTTTCCCTACAATTCCTAATTTTCCTATGTAAATTTTTGCAGTTTTATGTTCTTTAACCTCAACTTACATGTAGCTGACTCAAAATTCTATTCACGGTTTCAAATATTCCACCTTCAACTTAGTCACGTCAATAATGTGGCATGTTATAACACTCATTTAACCAATTTAATAGAAATAATAAAATTTAAATATCATAAAAATAAACAGAAGTTATATGCAAATATGAATGTTAAGACTTGCCCCCCCCCTCTTTTTTCAAATTCCTGGATACACCAGTGAGCACACTTATAAAAACATTTAGTCTAAACACCTTAAACACATGGAATAACATTCATACTCATAAAAACATGTAGTCTAAACACCTACAACAAATATATTAATATTAAACATCTGGAATATATGGATTAACAGTCACATTCATAAAAACATGTAGTCTAAACACCTGGAACATATGGATTAACATTCATACTCATAAAAACACGTAGTCTAAACACCTACAAAAAATATATTAATATTAAATATATTAAACATCTGGAATATATGGATTAACAGTCACATTCATAAAAACATGTAGTCTAAACACCTGGAACATATGGATTAACAGTCACATTCATAAAAACATGTAGTCTAAACACATGACTGTACAATTAACATGCCAACTTTATGATAGAAATAACATTCTAATGTATTTACCACATGTCCTTCTGCATCACAGGTTTCTGGAAGTATACAAAAAAAAAGAAAGAATTAAAAATACATGTTTTCCACTTAAAAGTTAGTATCACATGATACCTCGAAAATAAGATGTAATATGATATTTCAAAATTCCCTTCATTTTTATTCTAACTTTCTTCCAAATAAATAAAATTAGCAGGGCTGCTTATAAAGTAAACTCAAGGACAACAACACAAAAAATAATACCAACTTTATTGTGATAATTCAACAATGACCTGTTAACACAATTTTGTAATACTTACCACATACAACAGAATCTAAGCATTCCCCTTGTTTGAGGACTTTGTCTTTAGAACAGAAGCACGAGAAGTGGGGTTCTAATGTGCAGTACTGACTGGACAAAGTTTTATAATTATCACATGTTTTGACACAAGGAGAGCGACATTCAAACACCATATTAGAGGGGCAGTCAAAACCTATGGAAAGAAAACAAAGTTACTTTACTTAGTTTAGTTACAACAAAAACTAAATTTTTCTAATTATCTTACATAAAATATATATTTGTGTATATACATTCTAACAGAATGTATGCTATTTAGTTCTTTCATACATCAACAAATTTAATACTAGATCAATAATTTGGATTACTCATATATCTTTGCATATTCAATTAATGAAAGTAATAAACCATTTAAACCACAATTATTTATAATTGAAAAAACATTATTGCTATACCTTTTGAGGAAATTTATCAAGGCTACCATCAGGCAAACTGATAATAGATGAGACAACAATAAATATTACATTTAAAAAATTTGTTCCAAGAATATGTGATACATGTTCACTTAATATTAACACCAATAAATGTTATATATATATATATATTTCTTGTTGTGTTTTTTTAAGATCCAAGGCTGCTTATGACCACTGGGGCACATTAGATGCTGACACATGACTGGTGTTCCTCAGGCAGAGTTACCCAGTGCAACCCATCTCCTCTCCAGCAATGAAAGATGAGAGGGAAGGCAGTGAGTCAACACTACCCACCACTAAGTCTTGGGCTATCCTCTTACCAATGAACAATGGGATTTACTATCATATTATGGTTCCCTCACAGCTGGAGGGTGTACAGGAATAGGGAATCAAACACCACAACCTGCAGCTTGCAGGTCAAGCATCCTAACCAGCAGATCATGTCACATGCAGATATATATACACAGCGTGGTCACAAGTAAATAGACACCTATTTTTTCGTCATTTAACTGATTTATGCTAACTACTTTGTGTTCACAGAGCACTATATAAATGAA
>NW_013668666.1:136010-137882 GCF_000517525.1 Limulus polyphemus | reverse complement strand
TTCATTTATATAGTGCTCTGTGAACACAAAGTAGTTAGCATAAATCAGTTAAATGACGAAAAATTAGGTGTCTATTTACTTGTGACCACTCAGTGTATATATATTCTTTGGTAACTAGAAACTCTAATGTTATCTAAAAATACAAGTTTTTCAGGAACCCTTTGTACCCTTGTTTTCACAAAGTTGGTGTGTTCTATACTCCTAAGTTACAGAGCTTTTTGTACTTGGTCCAAAGACACTGAAATCAACAATCTAAAACATGTAGCTGCAGACAAAGGATACAACCTTGTAATTATTATTAAAGCTGTTTGCAAAATAACTTTTAAAATGAATTTATCTGATCTCTCAACACTTTCAATTGTTTATACAAAAAAGAAATATAAAAAAAGACAATCTTCCAAAGGTACCTCACACACACACACACAAAATAGATTACTCTTATGATACCTCTAATTAATAGAACTATCTCCAAGAAAATAAAAACTACATTCAAGAAATCTGAATTGGCTATTAAAGTTACAGAATTCTCAGGTCTAACATCAAAAGCAACTTTCAAAATCTCAGTACACTACCCTACAATGTTGTTTACCAAGCTATTTGTAACATTTGCCACCAAAGATACATTATGTAAACCAGAAAAACCCTACACACAAGAACAGGAGAACATAGTGACTCTCTTTATAAACTCAGCATGAGAGAAAACTGCAGTTACAGATCATTTTTGAACTAACTATGGACAATTAACTCTTGGCACGAATCTGTCATTCTCTATACAAAATTTTATGAAAGCCACCAAGCACAGTGAGAGAAAAATGAAAGAAGTTTTCTCATTAATTAACTATTGACCAGGTGAACAGAGAAAAAGTGTGGTGCCTATAAGTACTAATATATTTTACTTTTACATTTTAACTTTTATTTCAGTCTGTAACTTAGATAAAGTTTTTGTTCATTATAGGTAGGAATGTACTGTTTCAACAATATAATCTTTCTACAACAAGCTTTACTACTTCACATGTGAAACATAAGATGTGGATTCAATTAAAATTTACTATTTAAACCAATTCAAGTTATTTATTACTGGAATTAAAGTGTTTTTATAATTCAATATACACTACAGGAATTAAAAAACCAAAGTTAGTGTTTTAATATCATACAAACATAGAATTAAACAGTTTAAATATTGACTATTACATCTAAGTCAATAAATAATTTTATTAACAATTGGGGATCAGAAACTTAAAATGTTTCTTAAGCCAGAAATTCTGCCAAGTCAATTGAGGTTTTTTTCTTTCTATTCCTATTAAATGACAAAAATTTCATTAAACCACTAAATATTACACTTACCACAGTTATTTAATTCCAACCATTTTTGCAGTGAGATACCACGTTTACAGCACTGCTGAGCATATTCAAGTTTAGCACGACACACTGATCTACCCGGTTTCATACTGTATGAGACATCATTCTCACAAGCTTTCCTGAATGGCATGGGATCAATGATAAAATCACATGCAGTAGAGGTAAAGTTGCATATCTCTGGGGGTGGTGTTGGGATCTTTTCCTTAGAGATGGTACAAGTCTCTTTAGTTCCATTGGTTAGCCAACTGTAGGCAAAGTCTTCTACATTGTCTGTCACATAGCCATCACTGTGGTACATGTCATCTGATGCATCAAAGTTGCATATTCCTAAGTTGTATAGAAAAATAAAAATTCAGCTGTCAATATCTTTTTTACAGTAAGAAATGCTCTATGTAACAAATATTTCACTGTTTGATGAATAAATAAACATTTTAGCATGATGTAAAACAACAGTATATAGATACATATTCATATGTGGAATAATTCAATATCTGATACTGTGATGTAGTTTAA
>NW_013668666.1:126649-135239 GCF_000517525.1 Limulus polyphemus | reverse complement strand
AGAAATGCTCTATGTAACAAATATTTCACTGTTTGATGAATAAATAAACATTTTAGCATGATGTAAAACAACAGTATATAGATACATATTCATATGTGGAATAATTCAATATCTGATACTGTGATGTAGTTTGATGAAAAGGTGAAATATCAACTACTTTCAGCAGTAACTACATTCACACAGGTAGAACCTAGTTTGATGAAAAGGTGAAATATCAACTACTTTCAGCAGCAACTACATTCACACAAGTAGAACCTAGTTTGATGAAAAGGTGAAATATCAACTACTTACAGCAGTAACTACATTCACACAGGTAGAACCTAGTTTGATGAAAAGGTGAAATATCAACTACTTTCAGCAGTAACTACATTCACACAGGTAGAATCTAGTTTGATGAAAAGGTGAAATATCAACTACATTCAGCAGTAACTACATTCACACAGGTAGAACCTAGTTTGATGAAAATGTGAAATATCAACTACATTCAGCAGTAACTATATTCACTCGGGTAGAACCTAGTTTTCACAGTAAAAGGGTCAAAATACAATAAGATACTCTATACAACTCTGATTAATGTTCTACAACTCTACAACTGTGTGAAAAAACCTTCTATAATTGCACAACTATTAGCTCTTTATACCAGTTTCAGTATTTTATGTTTTTTTCTTCATATTCATTAACTTAAAAATATTGGTATTAAACCAAAATTATTTAACTTGTAAGACAATTCTTTGTTTCTTTTGAATTTTGCACAAAGCTGCATGAGGGCTATTCATCCCTAATTTAGCAGTGAAAGACTATATGGAAGGCAGCTAGTCATCACCATCCACCACCAACTTTTGGGCTACTCTTTAACCAATGAATAGTGAGATTGACCATCACATCATAATTCCACCATAGCTGAAAGGGTGAGCATGTTTGGTGGAACGGAGATTTGAATCTGTGAACCGCACATTGCAAGTCAAGAACTCCAATCACCAGTCCATGTCAGGCCTAAAACAATTCTTACTCACAATAAGAAATGTAAACAGGCTACACTTCGAAAGGTATGCTAAAAAATTCAGTATTTAACCCAAATCACTTATTCTTGTTTGTACAGAGGGTTGAGTATATTACATTAAAATCATTTTGAGCCTCACCAGTTATTAAAGTTCATGTTGCCACATCCAGTCAAGCCCTATCTGATGTCCATAAATCTTTATTATACCTCAGAATAGTTTTCACTTCAAATGAACCTGTCATAAAGTTGTCATGTCCAAAACATCCCACTCCTTTCTGTTTGTTTTCCATAATCTATTAACTATATAAAATGATGATTTTGCAATGCTCATTTTAATAGTCTGATCACAGAGAAGTCTATAGACACTTCATGCAGCAATACGACTGGTATGTATTTTAATGGAACACTCACTTCACTCTCTAGCTGCTAGAAGTTTGTATTTCACTCTTTAGCTGCTAGAGATTTGTATTTTGTACATGGAAACAGCTTGTGTCATTTTTCCAGACAGGGATCCTTCCTGACCGTATCGCATACTGTTATGTCTCACTTTACTTACCACAGTTGTGGTATGACACACTGCAGGATTTTTTATTGTTTTTGGATGTTTATGGTGCCCCAAGTTATCGAATATTGCTTAGTATCAGAGTACCATTAAGTAAAGGGATATCTCTTGTCTTGGAAATTCTAAATCCACAATCTGAACACATTCATGACTTATGCATACAAATATTGTGTGTCAAAAAGGGCTTTTAAATAACCAAAGAAACAGAGAAATATAAAAATGTAATTACAATACATGCCATTCCACAAACTCTTTATACAGGCTGTGATATTCAAGTGACTTGTAAATTCAAAATAGTCTTAATATAATGTGCTCAACCCTCTTTACAACCCAATAAACCCTTATGAAACTATGTTTTAATTTATGCTAAAAAAAAGGTCATAGATGTAATACTTTAAGACATCTTTACTAAAAAATGCTATTCACAAATTATTTTTCAAGATAAAATAAAACCATAAAAGAACGTTGTCTATATAAATCTTTCAAAACAAAGAAACCTACCACACAATCCTTCTGTGCTGTTGAAGTAATACTTAGAAGGCAGTTCAATGTTAAATCCAAAGTTTAGTTCAAAGTACCGAACTGCAAGGTTGATAGAAGGAACCTGAACAACAGCACTACGATCTTTCACTGCTGTGATATTGAAACCCTCAGCCACAAATGGATAGTCACTTTCTTTGATAGAATATCCATTAAATGTTACCTTTAAAAAACAAAATAATAGTCTTAGAATTTTTAATTCAGGTCAATAATACAATAGCTAAAAACTAATACACTTGTTGAAGGAAATTACAAAAACAAAGACATCCACACACACAAACACAATGAATTAATTTTGAACAAATAAACAACCAGATATATGAATCTATATGTCAAACCAAATACAGTAGTAATACTCTCAGTGCACCTACATATCAAACTAAATACAGTAGTAATTTGCTCAGTGAACCTACACATCAAACTAAATACAGTAGTAATACTCTCAGTGAGTCTAAACATTAAACTAAATACAGTAGTAATACTCTCAGTGAGTCTAAATGTATTTAGTTTAATGCTAATGTATTTAGTTTAATGTGTAGATTCACTGAGTATTACTACTGTATTTAGTTTAATATGTAGACTCACTGAGAGTATTACTCTATTTAGTTTGATGTGTAGGAGCACTGAGAGTATTACTACTGTAGTAATAATCTTAAGTGGATCTACATATTAAACTAAATACAATTGTAATAATCTTAAGTGGATCTACATATTAAACTAAATATAGCTGTTTATCCTGACACTGATTTTAATTTCTATGCTGATGATCTTGTTGTCATAATCCTTCCATACTTCACTGATGTTGTTTTGTTCTTACCTTTTTACTTTATGCCCTTTTGTACTTTGTCAATTTTGTTATGAGAGTTCTTTAGCTTTTCTATAGCTTCCTAGATCTTATATTAAATCAAATCTATTTTCATTCACAATTCTTTTACAAATTTCATGTCTCATTCTTGTAATTCCCCTAATAAATATCTATTTCTTTCTTCTAGTTTTCTGTAATTTTCTTCCTGATTTTTTAATTTTGTGTCTTTCTTCCTGATCTTGTTTCCACTGTTTCATCATTTCTATTAAATTTTACATTTTGTTTAAAATATGTGTAATTATCTTCAACTTCTGGTAACAAACAATGCAAAATTCAATCTAACAAGTTCAGATAACAAAAATTTTCTATTTATTCAATTATAAGTTTTTCAACTCAACAAGTTCAACATATATAATGCTGGACTAAATAAATAATGCTAAATAATGAATTACTCATACATACTGTACTTCTCATATCTATTACTTTGTTTTCAATAAAAACTCAAAATTTTTAGTGTTTGCCCAACTAACTGGCTAACTCAATAATTACTAAACAATCTATTATAGTCTTGCATAAATAATTTTTATATCATTTAATTACTTTCTAACCTTTCAAGAAATACCTAGTCATTAATTAAGACACATGTTCATCAAATGATTTTACACACTATCTATGGCTATAAAAATATAAACATCTAAAATTAAGAAGTAAAAAACAGCCTACAACCATAAAGACTCTCAGTGAATGTGCACTTAATATTTTAAACTAGATACAGCAGTAAGTTCTCTAAGTGAGTCTATACTGAAACAATCTTAATTTCAGCTATGATGTTAATTTGTGTCTGTGATTCCATAGAATAATGCCAAAGAACAATAGTGTGACCTAACAGAATAATATCAAGCAAAAATACTATGGAATGAGAGAATAATATCAAATAACAGTATTGTGATAAAATAAAAGAGCATCAAGCTACAATTCTGTAATCAAATAGAATAACATCAAACAACAAAGTAATATATATCTCGTAAATAAATTTAACAAAAAGAAAGGAATCATCTAAGCAAGAATTTATATATTTTGATATACTAATTGAAGGTATCCATTAAGGAAGCAATATTAAATGTATAAAGGAGAAAGTTAGATAATGTTTCCCATTTACTTTTTTATTATGATGACCTCATTAGGTTCTAATCTCATACTCTACTTTGTGGAAGGTAATAATTGATTCATTTAACTGATTAGGTATTTCTGACATTAAATTCAAAGCCAAAAGTCTACAAAGAAGTGAAAAAGTACCCATATTTTGGGGTGTTGTTTATTTCTTTTCTCATTCAAAAATCCTACAACAAAATAGTCTATGTACACCATCGCACAGTTTCCAGTTATCACATCAAAAATTATGGTAACCAAACAAGCCAACTCTGATGCAAGCCAAAAGTTTATAAAATGTGAAATATTCCCTGTGTCAGGTTCTTTTATCTTCCTCTTCGATTACAAATCTTATAACCTAGTAGCTCATGTACTTTGTTGAACAGTTTCCAGTTACCATATCAAAAATACTGATAATCAAGCCAGTTAAGCAGTTTATAGATGCTAACACGCATATAACAGTTCACCTTTACAGTAACAGGTTACATGTTTAGATGCTAACACACATATAATGGTTCACCTTTACAGTAACAGATTACATTTAGATGCCAACACACATATAATGGTTCACCTTTACAGTAACAGATTACATGTTTAGATGCTAACACACATATAATGGTTCACCTTTACAGTAACAGATTACACGTTTAGATGCTAACACACATATAATGATTCACCTTTATAGTAACAGATTACATGTTTAGGTGCTATCACACATATAATGGTTCACCTTTACAGTAACAGATTACATGTTTAGATGCTAACACACATATAATGGTTCACCTTTATAGTAACAGATTACACGTTTAGATGCTAACACACATATAATGATTCACCTTTACAGTAACAGATTACATGTTTAGATGTTAACACACATATAATAGTTCACCTTAACAGTAACAGATTACATGTTTAGATGTTAACACACATATAATAGTTCACCTTTACAGTAACAGATTACATGTTTAGATGCTAACACACATATAATGGTTCACCTTTACAGTAACAGATTATCTGTTTAGATGCTATCACACATATAATGGTTCACCTTTATAGTAACAGATTACATGTTTAGATGCTATCACACATATAATGATTCACCTTTATAGTAACAGATTATCTGTTTAGATGCTAACACACATATAATGATTCACCTTTATAGTAACAGATTATCTGTTTAGATGCTATCACACATATAATGATTCACCTTTACAGTAACAGATTATCTGTTTAGATGCTATCACACATATAATGATTCACCTTTACAGTAACAGACTACACGTTTAGATGCTATCACACATATAATGGTTCACCTTTACAGTAACAGATTATCTGGTGTTTAGATGCTATCACACATATAATGATTCACCTTTATAGTAACAGATTATCTGTTTAGATGCTAACACACATATAATGGTTCACCTTTATAGTAACAGATTATCTGTTTAGATGCTATCACACATATAATGGTTCACCTTTATAGTAACAGATTACATGTTTAGATGCTATCACACATATAATGGTTCACCTTTATAGTAACAGATTATCTGTTTAGATGCTATCACACATATAACGGTTCACCTTTAGAGTAACAGATTATCTGTTTAGATGCTATCACACATATAATGATTCACCTTTACAGTAACAGATTATCTGTTTAGATGCTAACACACATATAATGGTTCACCTTTATAGTAACAGATTATCTGTTTAGATGCTATCACACATATAATGATTCACCTTTACAGTAACAGATTACATGTTTAGATGCTAACACACATATAATGATTCACCTTTACAAAAATAGATTACCTGTCTTCCTTTTTGTACTCTCACAGTATTTCCCTTGAAACGAACCGTTATTGCAGACAAACAGGCAGTTTTAGGTTCTTCTGGACATTCTACGTTTGTACCAAAAATCTGGAAATCTCGGTATCCCTTGTTAGTGCGATGCTGAGCAAGAACATAAGTACAATTTCCTTGAAAGGGATAATACTGACCATCAAAAGTGTAGTAGTTGGGGTCACCATAGCCTTTACAAACACCTGGGAAAACAAAAAAATTATGTAATTTCTAACTAAAAAATAATATCCTAATATCCCTTTGAACTTGCACTTAACTATGAAAGTGATTACTAATTCAATAAAAAACAAATTACCTTGACAAATAAAAAAAGAGATCACATAGTACATAAAACTGGTAGCAGAGAAGGAAAGGGTCAGCTTGAAAAGACAAAGAGAAGCTCACATAGTACATAGCATAAAACCGAATGTAGAGAGAAACAAGTCGACTTGAAAAGGTAATAAAAAGCACAAACAGTGAAATAGATTTTTTGTATAAAAAATAGCTTCATTGAAGGTTATTCTTGGAATAACTATGAACATGAAATATTAGGCAATTTGCATTTATAAATATAAATTTAGTTTTTTTTTAGCCACGGCATAGTGGCTCATAGAATGGTTCAGTTTTTTTCCAAGTACAAACCTTTAGCTCATAGCTCCATCTCTTGACTTATATGAGATCTAATTACAGCCACAGCTATTGCAGATTCCCTCTTGTTTTATATTTAGACTTTCTCAGTTTCTAACCACTGAGTTTTAAAACTTAGAATTATTATTATCATTGTTTTTCTTCACAGTTGTGGGTCTTCTAAAGTATTTATTTTTATGTTTTATCTTTTTGGGTAAAACTATTTATGTTAGAAGCTCATTGCATGTTATGTCTATGGAGTGATGGTTTGAAAAATTAGATTATCTGATTTTATTTTTTACCCAATTTGTGTTTCCTACCATGGAATAGTGGGTGTGGCATAGTTTCTGGTTACTGATGCATACTACATATAGGGAGTAATAATTTTAAAATGAAATATTAGCTGAGCTAAACAGTGTGTGGAAAAGTCAGGTTAGTCTATTGAAGTTGCAATGTAGTTTTGTGTAAGAGGAATATAAACCAGTTATAACAAATTTTGGTAGTTATTAAGTAGATGTAAAGGCATATTGCAACTGCATGAAAAGTGTCATTAAGGAAAGAGAATTCATTATTAAATTGTGTGAAGTTTTATCAAGGAAAAATATTCATACTTGTTTGAAAACTGTTACCAATGGAGGAATCTATACTTATCTATCATGAAAAGCGTTACCAAAAAAAAGAATTGATACTTATCTTGTGAGAAAAGTGTTTTCAGTCTAAACATAGAAAATAGGCTATGCTGAATCATAGAATCATCTGTTAAATTTTATTTCATTAACATAAAAAAATGTTTTATTTTTTAACCATATTAACTCAAAGATTAATATTTAACCATCTCATTAATTCAAAAATTATCCAATTACTTTTCAACATACACTACAGCCATTTATTTTATACAACTATTTGAAACTGTATGTTTTTCACCAAATATCTATTTCATGTATTTTTTCGTATTTATTTATTATCCAGTTTGGGGATCAGTTTTATCAATGATTGATCCTGTTTTTATTTTTGTTTTCTGTTAAACTTATTTGACAATTTAATTTTTTAATTTAAATAAACTTTTTAATATCAAAAAACAGAAAACACCCATTCACATATAATATTTTAACTGAATTAACAGCTAATACCTATTTGGCATTAATTAATTAATTAGTAGAAAAGGTTCAATGTAAACCATTTGCATACTGTTTTAAAAAACATACAGTGCTTGAAGCACAAAGTTAACATTACTCCAATGTCTAGTTTTGTTTCATTATTTCGAGACACTAAAATGTACTTACAATCAAGGCACATTTCAGGTTTTACACAGAACTTCCCATGGCGCAGCAGTCCGGGTGGACAGAAACAGCCAGATACACAAACAGCAGGACACACTAAGTCTTTTCTCTGGAAGTTATCACAGTTCATCTCACATGGAGAGCCACAATCCTGCCACACTAAACCAGGTGGGCATTTTGGAGCTAGATGGGAGAAAGAAATGAACCAGTTTGATCAACTAAGTGACTTTACAAGTAAATACCCTTAATTTTCCTACATTGCTACTATACTAATACATATAAAAAGAACTTATCTTCAAAATGCTTTAATAGTTATGACTTCACTTGCTAGATGTATAGCAACTACACATGTATATCAACTTTACATGTACAAAAAACCACATTTGTATAAGCTACTGCATGTCTGTTTATATGTAATAACAGTTCCTCAAACTGTTCTAACAGTTAATCTATTTAATTAAACATAAAACTTGAATGATGCATCTTGTGTGTTATATAACTAAATTTTTAAATCAATGTAAACAGCCAACTGGATTCTCTCTCAATACTTCTAAGTTAGGAATAACTAAGTGATATAAGAAACCACCTGGATTACTTCACAGTTAGTGATTCTAAGTTAGGAATAACTAAGTGATATAAGAAACCACCTGGATTACTTCACAGTTAGTGGCTCTAAGTTAGGAATAACTAAGTGATACAAGAAACCACCTGGATTACTTCAAAGTTAGTGGTTCTAAGTTAGGGATGATTAAGTGATACAAGAAACCACCTGGATTACTTCAAAG
>NW_013668666.1:123358-125852 GCF_000517525.1 Limulus polyphemus | reverse complement strand
AGTTTTAGTTGAATTTTCCTTTGTTAGTTCTATGTTACAATTATTAAACAGTTTTAGTTGAATTTTCCTTTGTTAGTTCTATGGTACAATTATTAAACAGTTTTAGTTGAATTTTCCTTTGTTAGTTCTATGGTACAATTATTAAACAGTTTTACTTGAGTTTTCCTTTGTTAGTTCTATGGTACAATTATTAAACAGTTTTAGTTGAATGTTCCTTTGTTAGTTCTATGGTACAATTATTAAACAGTTTTAGTTGAATGTTCCTTTGTTAGTTCTATGGTACAATTATTAAACAGTTTTACTTGAATGTTTTTTTGTTAGTTCTATGGTACAATTATTAAACAGTTTTACTTGAATTTTCCTTTATTGGTTTGGTTTGTTTTGAACTTTGAGCAAAGCTACATGAGGGTTATCTGTATTAGCTATCCCTAATTTAGCAGTGAATGACTAGAAGGAAGGCAGCTAATCATCACCATCCACCACCAAATCTTGGGCTACTATTTTACCAATAAAAAGTGGGATTCACCATCACATTATAACATGCCCACAGCTGAAAGGGCGAACATGTCTTGTGGGATGGGTATTCGAACCTGAGACCCTCAGATTGAGAGTCAAGTGCTATAACTAACTGGCCATGCTGGGTCTTTTCCTTTATTAGTTCTATTACATTAAATCCATTACTATGATGAGCTACACATTGTATAGGAATGAATATTGACTGATTAATTTGTTATAATTTTTGAATACAATAAATAATTGTTACACATCTAAACATAACAAAATAGTAATATTATCTAATGTAAAATTTGAATGAGTAATAAACTCACCACAGCCATGTGCTATTCTCCACTCTCCAATTGAAGCTTTAGTAACTGATCGACAAGTTTGTACAAAGTTTTCTATGGCTGAGCACTTACATTCCTCAGGATCAGCATTAGGTCGCTGAAGACAATCACAAACAGTAGATAAACAGAGAGTAATATAGGTATTTATCACCATGTTACTTGCACAAACTTCAAATGGTGGTTTTCTGGAATTAAAAATTGCTGTGATTAAATAGATATGAATTGTTTAACCACAAAAGTACCATAAAAATATATAACTACAGTACAATGGTAGACAGTATAATATCTTCATTATATTCAACAATTAATGCTAATGGATAAATGTTGTGATAAGTTTGTCTGAGGAGTTATTGAACAGAAGACACTATCTCTACTGACAACAAGAGAATAAACAGTGCTTGCCTAAACATAGCAGTCTACTATAAAGTTTAGGCCTTGAAATTTAGTGATAACATACAATTAGCATGAAAATAGTGGTCCAAAAATGGTGCTGAGAGACACATAATAGCATCCTATTACTAATAATCCTTTATGTTAATAAATCTGATCAATCTCCTTTTCTAAGCAATTACAAAAAGACTTCCCATTTTGGAGTAAAAAAGAAATACAACTCTTATATTTTATCACCAAATTTTAGATGCATTACTTTACTTCAAGATATCATGAAACGTTGACATATTAACCTGAAAATGTTAAATTTCTCAAATCTACTCATTGAAATTACACTAGCTTCCATTCCTGGATGAAGCTTGGATTATCTGTTCATATGGAGTTTTTAAACATGTTGTGAGTGAGGTAACACTAGCTTACATTCCTGGATGAAGCTTGGATTATCTGTTCATATGGGGTTTTTAAACATATTGTGAGTGAGATAACACTAGATTACATTCCTGGATGAGGCTTGGATTATCTGCTCATATGGAGTTTTTAAACATGTTGTGAGTGAGATAACACTAGCTTAAATTCCTGGATGAAGCTTGGATTATCTGCTCATATGGAGTTTTTAAACATATTGTGAGTGAGGATAACACTAGCCTCCATTCCTGGATGAAGCTTTGATTATCTGCTCATATGGAGTTTTTAAACATATTGTGAGTGAGATAACACTAGCTTGCATTTCTGGAGGTTTGGAGCATCTGCTTGGAAGGAGTTTTTTAACATACTGTGAGTGAGATAACACTAAATCCCATTGTTGGATTTAGGCTTTGAGCATCTGCTTGTATGGAATTGGGTTTGGACACAACAATACATTAACGCTAAAGTAACTAATTCACAAATATTTTGGTAGTATATTTGCATTATAAATAACCAAGGGGACTGACATTGTCTTAAATTAGCAGTTTTGCTTTGTGATATGCAAAAATATTATAAATTTCAATTATTATTTTACTGTTTTGTGTAAAGAAACTATACCCATTGAAGTGATCTACCAAAACTTATCTCTTTCTTTGGCCCCTCTGAGAGAAAACTGGAAAGTTTTACAAAATTAATTATGTTTGTTTGTTGTAAAGCACAAAGCTCACAATGGGCTGTCTGTGCTGTGCCCACTATAAGTATCAAAACCTGGTTTTTAGTGATGTGAGCCCACAGCCTTACAGTTGAGCCACTGAGAGGCATACAAATAATGAATCAAAAATTCTTTGTTGTCT
>NW_013668666.1:108664-122583 GCF_000517525.1 Limulus polyphemus | reverse complement strand
CCTCGTCATCGAATTTAATTATGTTTGTTTGTTGTAAAGCACAAAGCTCACAATGGGCTGTCTGTGCTGTGCCCACTATAAGTATCAAAACCTGGTTTTTAGTGATGTGAGCCCACAGCCTTACAGTTGAGCCACTGAGAGGCATACAAATAATGAATCAAAAATTCTTTGTTGTCTCTGACCTTGTAAGATATTACTATTAAAGTTACCCAAAAAATTCGAACTGGAATAAAGTAGATTCTAAATTTATAATCATACAAAATATGTGATGAAAAACTTTTTTACTCTAGAAGTTGGTTATCTTTCTCATTATTATCATTAAGAGATCATTGGTTTCTTTCTCATTATTATCATTAAGAGATCGGTTGGTTTCTTTCTCATTATTATCATTAAGAGATCGGTTGGTTTCTTTCTCATTATTATCATTAAGAGATCAGTTGGTTTCTTTCTCATTATTATCATTAAGAGATCAGTTGGTTTCTTTCTCATTATTATCATTAAGAGATCAGTTGGTTTCTTTCTCATTATTATCATTAAGAGATCAGTTGGTTTCTTTCTCATTATTATCATTAAGAGATCAGTTGGTTTCTTTCTCATTATTATGATTATTAATGTGCAAATGTCTAGTTCCAAAAATTACCATCAATAATATCAGAAATATTTAACTGCTAGATGTGGTTTATTGAAATAATAATTGTTCAGATTTTATAATGCTTTTTCATTGCTTCTAAATAAGGTGAAATAGTCAATGAGAAAGTAAAGAGTAGTGTCCTCAAGTCTTAAGAATCTCAAAACAAGTTCTTGTTCTATTTAACAGACCCACAAGATGTAAAACAATCTTATAATTTTGAGAACTAAAGTTGTTATTAATGGCAACTTGTTTAAGAGTTAGAGGTTTCTGCCCACCAGAAGATATCTACACTAACTAAAGCTTTAATCAGAATACTACACAACATATATTGATTAATAACTTCTCAACAGTACAAGTTATTGATAAGAAATATATTAAAGGAATATACACATAAAAAACACAAACATACGTGACATGTTCACATATCTGTAAGGCAAGCTTCATAGTTTCTGAAGGACAAACGGGTGGAAGACATTTTCCAGGTGTGCCTATTGACCAACTATCACCAAAATGTTCCGTTGATAAAACTTGTTCTTGTTTCGGAGTTTCTTTATCATCTCTCTTATTATTATTGAAGTTTCCACAAAGACCAGAGACTTTATCAAAAAGGCAATTAGATGCCTAAAAATATACCAAAGAAAAAAACCATTGTTAGAATATTAAATAAGTAACTTGATGAAGGTGGCAATCAAATGTCTAAAATCAGAATAAATACAAGAAAAAACCTTCAAGTAGTGACTTAATGAAGAAGTCAGGAATATGCACAAAATCAGAACAAATAAGACAAACAACATTCAAATTATTGTTAGAAAGAATATTAGGCCAGTAACTTGATTTAGAAGGCAGTCAGATACCTAAAATCAGACAAAAAACTTAAACCATTGTTACTAAAATCTGAGCAAGTGCAACAAATAAAACGTATACCACTGTTAGAAAGAATATTGAACCAGTGACTTGGCCAATTATAGCTTATAGATTATCTTATATTACACAATACACAAGTATATAACATGACCACTGTTATTCATAGATTATCTTGTGTTATACAGTACACAAGTATATCAAATGGTCTCTTGTCATTCATAGACTATCTTGTGTTACACAGTACACAAGTATATCAAATGGTCCCTTGTCGTTCATAGACTATCTTGTGTTACACAGTATATAAGTATATCAAATGGTCCCTTGTCATTCATAGACTATCTTGTGTTACACAGTATACAAGTATATCAAATGGTCCCTTGTCGTTCATAGAATATCTTGTGTTACACAGTATACAAGTATATCAAATGATCCCTTGTCATTCATAGAATATATTGTGTTACACAGTACACAAGTATGTCAAATGGTCCCTTGTCATTCATAGACTATCTTGTGTTACACAGTATACAAGTATATCAAATGGTCCCTTGTCATTCATAGATTATCTTGTGTTACACAGTACACAAGTATGTCAAATGGTCCCTTGTCATTCATAGAATATATTGTGTTACACAGTACACAAGTATGTCAAATGGTCCCTTGTCATTCATAGACTATCTTGTGTTACACAGTACACAAGTATGTCAAATGGTCCCTTGTCATTCATAGACTATCTTGTGTTACACAGTATACAAGTTTATCATTATCTTATGTTAAACAGTATGCAAGTATATCAAATGAATGTGCTCATTGTTGAAAATTGAAGAAACTAAGATGCCATATAAGCCTGAGCAGATTTATAAGTTAATTTACATGATAATTTATATTTGGGCTTTTGAACAAATATTTTTATTTTTCATATCTAGTGAACATACTATTGTAACAGTTTGTATTAATGAGTTGGGATTTTTGAATCGTTCAGTAAAAAAAGCAGGATGAAAAGTTCAGCCCACTTAATGATGATGATGAAACCTTTTGATTTCTTCAAGTACACTCTCATCAGTTTCTATAATTTTAAGTTAACAAGGTAACCTAACATTCATTGAGCAATAAGCCGAATTTCACAAATAATGCTAATTTTCTCTGATATATCTATGGCACTTTCTTATATTTATAGGACTTTATTAAAACACAAACTTGACATAAAAAACTGTGGTACCAGAAAAATGAATTAACAAACTTCCTAACTTAATAATCAAATCAACATATACTCTTTTCAAACTTAAGTTTTGTTTCACTCAAATCATTTTCTAAACTTTCAAGAAAAATCCTGATATTAAACACATACTCATTAGATGATGTAAAAACATAACGCAATGAAGAAGAAACAACACATAAAACAGCTCTAAGATTATGTTTATATGTTCTTTCAAGCAAAGTTGTTAAAGAATGAAACAAAGTTTATGATTTCTGTGATAGTATATTCTAATCTAAAATTAATGTTTCTAGAGTTATAAACAACACTATAATTACAGCTTTCCAATATTAAGTATTTGTGTAGAAGGTAGGCATACTTGTAAAATACAAGTTACTACTAGAATATAAACAGTTAGTTGAAAATGTTTACCATAATTACATAGTTGAAAACTGACCTTGATTTTAATATTTTGCTGGGAATCAATTATAACATCAAACCCATAATTTATGGATTTCAAAATAAGCTCTTGACCTGCACGTTGAATCCTGATATCTTTTAGTTTCTCTGATATTATCCAAAAATTATCAGGATGAAATGCTGTATTATCTATCTTGAAATCATTAATTGTTGGTCCCAAGCTGAACTCCAAACCATCAATCATGACTTTAACCTCTTTATCACAGTACTGAGGTTTGGTGTCAGTGCACTTCTTGAAAACTGGTAAAACCAAACAAATTACCGTTAAGAAACAACAAACTACTGAAATGTCACAAATTCTAAATAACTGACTTTAAAATAAGCACAACAAAGCAATTCAGAATTGAAAATCATAAATAACTTATAGATTTTTCATGTTCTGTACATAAATTTAATAAGTTTAAGTTTAAATTATATAACTCATTGTGCAAGGTACTCTCTACTCTATATATATATATTATATAAATTTCATTTAGGTAATATTAAGCAACTATATTTCTAAATAATTTGAAAAAATAGTAAATTTTATGTTTCAAGTTTCATATGAACAACATTGAACATCTGGACCTATTTTAATTTACACTATTATGTTTTGTATTATATATGCTAATAAAATCAGCTAACTAGACAGACCTATAATAAGATCTCATATTAAGTTTTGTGTTATATACGCTAATGGAATCAACTGATTAGACAGATCTATTTTAACTAAACTACCATTAAAAATAGACAACAGCTGGAAAGGAGAGAATCAACATATGAGAGTGATTATTTACTACTTTACATATATTTGAATGATAAAAAATTCAAAAATCTATACAGATTTACCATTAACAAACAATGGTAGAATTTTCTGATTATAAAAACATTAACAGAAAAACACTGCACTACAGGTAACATGTACAATACAATGTTTGAATAATAAATGAGTAAAAACAAAAGTTCAAGGTATATTATATATAAACTTAAAACACATCTTTTAAGAAAATTCTTACCAGAAACAGAATACCAGTGTCGTGCCCTCTCTCTCATTAATGTATGCTCACAAACTGCATATTTGTAGTCTAGTTTGTCAAATGTTGAAATATATTCATTTTGGACAGCACACACAGCAACACCTATTAATAAATAAAACAATCAGTTAAAATAAAAGTACAATATTTTTTGTTAAAAAGTTCATAAACATTTTTTATTGTACATAAATATGTATACAAGTTCGTTTTCATTTCATCCCTCCTGCTTCAAGTTTAAGACAGTATTAAAGTAACTTTTCATACAAAATATTACGGTTTATCTTGAAAATTCATGAGATATTCTTTCTTTTTTCTACTTTCTCAGTAGATTTTAAATAAAATGCATACAATAACAATACCATTTCACTTTATCCCAATCTATTGTAAATATAATGTGATACATTATACCACCTCATTAAAAGTAAAAAAACCTCTTACCATATGGGACATCAGTCACACAAGGATTAGTAGTTGGTGTGATGATTACAGGTGGAAGTGTAGTGGTAATAATTAGTTTTTCTGTTGGAATAGGAGCTAAAAACAAAAAATATCATGACACAAGACATTGTAATAATGAACAACACACTGTACATTACAAGGTTACAAAGTGTATCCCAACAGAAACATTCACACTGTACGTTACAAGGTTACAAAATACATACCAAAAGGAACATACCACACTATAAATTAGCAGGTTACAACATACATTCCAGCAGGAACATATCACGTTCTACATTACAAGGTTACAAAGTGTACCCCGACAGAAACATTCACACTGTACGTTACAAGGTTACAAAATACATACCAAAAGGAACATACCACACTATAAATTAGCAAGTTACAACATACATTCCAGCAGGAACATACCACATTCTACATTACAAGGTTACAAAGTGTACCCCGACAGAAACATTCACACTGTACGTTACAAGGTTACAAAATACATACCAAAAGGAACATACCACACTATAAATTAGCAAGTTACAAAATACATACCAAAAGTAACATACCACACTATAAATAACATGAACATAATGAAGAGTCAAAGTGAAAAACTAAAGATGAACATAATAACAAGTAAAAGAGAAAACTAAAGTTGAACATAATGAAGACTAAAAGTGAAAACTAAAGTTGATCATAATGAAGAGTAAAAGTGAAAACTAAAGATAAACATAATGAAGAGTAAAAGTGAAAACTAAAGTTGATCATAATGAAGAGTAAAAGTGAAAACTAAAGATGAACATAATGAAGACTAAAAGTGGAAACTAAATATGAACATAATGAAGACTAAAAGTGAAACACTAAAGATAAACATAATGAAGAGTAAAAGTGAAAACTAAATATGAACATAATGAAGACTAAAAGTGAAACACTAAAGATAAACATAATGAAGAGTAAGAGTAAAAACTAAAGTTGAACATAAGAAGAGTAAGAGTGAAAATCTAAAGTTGTACATAATGAAGAATAAAAGTGAAAACTAAAGTTGATCATAATGAAGAGTAAAAGTGAAAAACTAAAGTTGATCATAATGAAGAGTAAAAGTGAAAAACTAAAGATGAACATAATGAAGAGTAAAAGTGAAAACTAACTATGAACATAATGAAGAGTAAGAGTAAAAACTAAAGATAAACATAATGAAGACTAAAAGTGAAACACTAAAGATAAACACAATAAATAGTAAATGTGAAGAACTAAAGATGAACATAATGAAGAGTAAAAGTGAAACACTAAAGATAAACATAATGAAGAGTAAGAGTAAAACTAAAGATGAACATAAGAAGAGTAAGAGTGAAAATCTAAAGATGAATATAATGAAGAGTAAGAGTGAAAATCTAAAGTTGATCATAATGAAGAGTAAAAGTGAAAAACTAAAGATGAACATAATAACGAGTAAAAGTGAAAACTAGCTATGAACATAATGAAGAGTAAAAGTGAAACACTAAAGATAAACACAATAAAGGGTAAATGTGAAGAACTAAAGATGAACATAATGAAGAGTAAAAGTGAAAACTAAAGATAAACATAATGAAGAGTAAAAGTGAAAAACTAAAGTTGATCATAATGAAGAGTAAAAGCGAAACTAAAGATAAACATAATGATGAATAAAAGTGAAAACTAAAGATAAACACAATGAAGAGTAAGAGTAAAAAACTAAAGATAAGCACAATGAAGAGTAAGAGCAAAGCTAAAGATGGACAAAGTGAAATCTAAAGATGAACATAATGAAGAACTTAGATTTGTAAATAACTGTAATTGTTTTGCAATCAGTCATACATTTACTAATATCTTACTTGTTTCACAATTGACTTCATCATCTGGGCAGTCAATTGCTCCATCACACCAATTATTGGTGTAAATGCATTGACCATTTGTTGGACACAGAACCTTGCCTTCTGGGCAGCCTTCACATGTACATTTACATGTAGAAGTAAGTTTTTGTTTTTCACCCTAAATACAAAAAATTTACATTTCTTTATAACAAAAAGATGTTAACTTAGTATCTGCTACACAACAAAAAGAAAAGCAATTACTGTTTTTTTAATTTTGTAACTGTTTGCTCAACATGAATGAAGCTTTCAGAACATGAAAAAATAAACATTCCTAGCTATTTTTTATTATTTAACCAAGTGAACAAAGTCAAATACCATACTTACAGAACACAGAAACCACAATGTGGACCACAAAATGAAAGATAAATATTTTCTGAAGTTCTATTGACTCATTTATAACTATTTTTTCAATAATCATGAAGAGAATCAAAAATATGAGCTGATTTTACAACTTTATTTTGATATATATATATATAATAACCAATTTGTTGTTAAAATGTTTCTTTATCTTGAAAATTTTATTTTGGTACCTTTTTGTCTTGGACTGAAACAGTGAAAAACAAATATACTCTCCCTCTTAAGTTAGCTATTTAAACACTAAACATGTTCATACTTAAAAAAAGTTCCCAAGTGACTGACACAAATGATGTAAATGTTTAATGAAGGATTAACTTTCATTACTTTTAACATTAGACAACTTTTAGTTAATATGATTCTTATGGCAAAAGCTTTCAGTAAGTTTTCATCAATATCAATAAATATAAAATCACAAATTCTACATTTATTAACTAATACAGATTTTTTTCCTACCTCAGGACATTTGGGACATTTTTTGGGTTCACATCGAGAATGTCCTTTCATATGACAAAAGCAAGTCTGGCAGTCCCCTGTTTCAAGAACATCTCCTGGCTGGAAATGAAATTTGAAAAGTAGAATGAAACAAATAACTGCACTGTGCAAAATGATAAAAAATTGGTTTCATTCTAAGATTACTTTCTAAATAACATTTTAAGTTGTAAACATAATACAAGAGAATATATCAGAACAGATTAAGTAAAATTTTATGTTTTAACTTACTAACTAAGCAAAGTATTCTGTTCCCATAAAGACTTTATTCATTTACTTTCATGAGAAAATAAAATTAGGATAATAAAAAAATGAAAATTTCTTCTTTATAATAAGTGACCTTTTTATTAAGATTTATTTTTTATTACAAAAGGTCAATCCTACAATATCTTTGCATTATTTAAAACTAGCTGGAGTATGGGTGAAATAATAACTTATTTTTTGTAGCAGAGAAGAGAAAATTGTGCTTCTATTTTTTTCTTAACATAATAAACATTAAAAGTGCAAATAAAAAAATATAAAGGTACCAATACTGAAAAGAAAGACATAGAGTTTTCAAGAATTCTATAAATTTTGAATTAGATGGAGGGTCAAAAACCTTCCTCATGTCATCTTGTATTGCTGTGTCAAGTTGGTGTTGATTGATCAAGAAATGTGGAAACGTTTAATGAACAGATATGAAATGACAGATATTCGACTGTGTATTTTTTTCCACGATAGACACTTTGCTTTATATGGCAGATAAATTTAAGTATTCCCCACAAACATGATTATAGGTGATGATGCCTTTACTGGCAAAAACCATGATCATGAATAAATAATGTATTTGTGAAACATATAATTATCTTGATTTTCTTCAATACTGTAATTATGGAGTTTCACCAGTTACCGATGGTTTCAAGTATCAATTATGATAAAAGTTAAGTTTTGATTCCTTCTGAATTTTTATTTTTTTTGCTGTTTCTTAATAACTCCACTTCTGCTGACTGGAAAAAAGGAAAGGAGTTACTAATTACATTTACCTAACTCAAAAATGACAAATGAAAGCTTTGAATCAGAAACAATAAAAAAACAGGCAAAGCTGTAAAACACACTTATCAGGAATAGTTAGCTGCAAATCACAGCTGTCAAAATCAGTAAAAGGGCAAATAACTTGTCACAAACAAGCATGTATACTATGCCTGTGAGAAATGGGTTTATAAAATTAAAAAAGTCAACTTTTGACATTTGCTTCCTTTCAGAATGCAAACTCAGACACATCATTCCTAAATTTCTCTAATTTAAAATGTCAAACCAAAATTTGCAAAATTCGTCAGCTTACTGGCTTTATCGAGAGAGACTACCGAATCAAGACCTTCAACGGGAACACTGACAGAACAAACAGCTTACTGAAATGTTTCAACATGTACACTAATAACCTCAGAAGCATTGTTAGCAATCTGGATTACACCCATCTTTTAAACAAGTGGAGCCAATGCAATGACAAAAGAATTGCTCGACGTGAAGATGTTCAGAACCTGAAGCTGGGTAGAAAAACTAACAGCTTTTCAACCAACTTTGATCCTGATGACATGACTGTTAACCTAAGTAATCTTACACTGAATAATAAATGTAAATCTAAAGGTCTTAATTTCTCTCTTCCACCACATAAACTGAATTTTGCTAATTTTCTTTTCTCTTGTCCTATGTATGTTAAAGGAACTCTTGATCAATCAAGTGATTATTTCATTATGAAACTAAAAACTTGGCTCCTTCTATTTTTTATAATTTTAATACTAAGAGACACCCTAACCTTCTAAGCCCTAAAGAAATCTCAGCTTTGAAAGAACTGTCACTAAATAAAAACATTCGTGTTACACAGCCCGACAAAGGCAATGTTGTTGGTATTCTCAACAAAAATGACTACTTGAGTAAAATGGAGGTGATTCTTAAAACCTCTAACAACGACTCTTTATCACTTACCATCAAACGTGAGGAAAAATTCCAAAGACACCTGAGAGAACTAAAAATCAAAAATATCATATTCAAATATGTCACTGCTCCATTATATCCGACAGGCTCCTGCCTGGTATTTTATATAGTCTTCCTAAAATTCACAAAGCAGACACCCCCTTCCAAACAATTCTTTCAGCCTTAGTCACACATACCAATGAATTCACTAATCCTGATTCATTTCAGTTTGCAAGTGAATTAAGTTAACTCCAAAAACCAATGTATGGATAGTTTTGACATTACCTCCCTTTTTGGCTAATACACCTCTAAATGAAACCATTGATATTTGTATACCTGAACTTTCACACAATAATGCTTCTCAGTAACTCAAATTAAGACTATGTTGGACCTTAACACCAAAAATTCACAATTTCTTATTCAACAACACCCTATTTGAACAAATAGTGATGGACTCCCTGCTGGGTCCAATGTTAGCTAATGTATTTCTTTTGTATCATGAATAGAAATGGCTCGACACCTGTCCCACTGACTCCAGATCTATTCTTTTTTCATAATAATGTTTACTGCTCTAAATTCTTAGAATACGTGAACTCACAACATCTTGTCATTAAGTTCGCTTGTGAGGTTAAAAATAATAATAATCTATCTTTTTTAGACATCCTCATTAACCGTAACACTAGCAGATTTGGCACATCAATATACAGAAAAGAAAGACATTTACTGTACTCCTAACACAATTTGATAGCTTTATACCAATCACCAATCAAGTTTATTAAACAGAGCTTATAACATGTGTTCTACATACTTAAATTTACACTCTGAAATTTTGCTTTTATAGGATACTTTAAAACGTAATGGCTACCCATAACATCTATTACAAAAATTATTAATACTTTTCTAACTCAGAAACTCACTAACCTATCAGACTACCAACTGTACCCAAACTTATTATATACTCATTTTATATACATTGGAGGACAAAGCTTAAGTTTAAAAATTCAAGTTAAATACATAATTCATCAGTACTAAAGTTGATTTCAGATTAGGCTTTCTCCCAATTTCTGTTCGTACTTGGCTTGTATATATTTTCACGTGTGGAGACTGTAAGGCCTCCTATGTTGGCAAAACCAAATGCCATCTACTAGCTAGAGCAAATGAGAATTCCCAGTATTTCCTCTATACACCAACACAGTGAAGAAACAGGACATGAACTTAACCTATCAAATTTCAATATCCTTTGCAAAGAAACTCTCAGCATCAAACAACTTTCATCAACACTGAACAATATGCAGTCTTTGTTTAAATTGCACATTCTCTAATATGTACAGTATTTTGCTTGTCACTCATTTCATGTTGTTGTAGTTTTGATTAAATGACTGTTATTTTAGCAATGTATTTTAGATACTTACTTACGAATGATGTAATTTTTTTATTTTTCCTTTAGATACTGATGATGGAATCTGTTGAATTCTGAAACGTTTATCTGTGTCTCCTTACGTTATAAGTAAACAATGTTGTTTCTCTTAAGTATTGTTATCCTTTTTATTGTAAAAAATAAGATATGCAAATCACAGTTGCAAAAACAGCTAGAAA
Organism: Limulus polyphemus; assembly: GCF_000517525.1. Lineage (NCBI taxonomy): Eukaryota > Metazoa > Arthropoda > Merostomata > Xiphosura > Limulidae > Limulus > Limulus polyphemus. The sequence continues at coordinate 111,681 of NW_013668666.1, read as the reverse complement.
TAAATAAGACATGCAAATCACAGTTGTGAAAAACAGTCAGAAAAATAAAATATGCAAATCGGAAAAAAGAGCTAGAAATAAATAAGAATTGCACTTGTTAAAAACAGCAAGAGACAAATAAGCAATACAAATTAAACTTGTAAGAAACAACATGAAAAAATAAGAAATGCAAATCACACTTGCCAGAAACAAAAAGTTAATATATTTATTACTACTATACTTAAACTAAATGAACAATAAACTACAACATATATTTTCACTCTTAAAGTATGTTCACACCTTGAAACGTTTGTTTTCTTGCATACAAGGACAATCTATTAGATCAACGCAAGCAATACCATCACAGAGTTTTCCAGGTGGACAGTATGATGGACAACCAGTCGAAATAATACTTGAAATTTCAGGACAGAGAGGCACAGAAGGAATAGCAGTAGTTGTCACATTTGGGCCTAAAACAAATTACTGTATTTTTTTACAATGTTTTACTTGAATAACTGTTCATATAATAATTTTAAGTATCCTTGAAATAACTCAGTTGAAAACAAACATCAATCAATAGTAATATAAGTACATGTTTATATGAAAACTCAAGTCACATTTAAGATAGCCATATTAAGTAGAAAAACATGACAAAATAAAGAATAATTAATAGAAAAATTAGTTCAAACCAAATACAATCTTTCAAGCAAAAATAAAATAACAAAATGACAAATCTGACATTCATTCTTGATTCACATCTTTCAATCATAACACTAAATATTTTTTCCTTAAAACAAATTTCAACACTACTGTGTTAAATCCAATATTTAATGAGTGTTAACAAAATTTAGAGAAGATAAATGACATAAATAAGTTGTCTAAATATTGGGACATGGACAACATAATTGGTTACTAAATGCCATGAAATTAACTGAACAAATATTATAAACATTTTATCTTGCACATATCATTTTCTTTTACATCCTACAAAATGTAAGAAAAATCATTACAATAACTTTTGATCTTAACAAACCAAAAATAAATATTTCTTGCAGCTGTTTTTGGATGAGTCTGTTGGTCAACAATTGAGAAGAGTGTAGCTTTTAAAGACATGAAATATTTTTAAAATCGTGGAAGAAATTTACGAATAAAATGATCTATAAGTACATCACAGTTTTAATATCAAAGCAAACATTTATCAATTCAGCTATGTTAAGTTTCTAACAAATATCTGATCTAAGTATAGTTTAAAAGTTGAATTTATTACCAAGTAAAGAAGATTATCCAAGTCTGGATTGTTTTTTCAGTTGACAAATATTTAACAGCAAGCATAACTTATATTATAATTATCACCCAGTTATGTGTGCATCACAGTCTTGTGGTAAATGCTTATTTATAATGCAAGTTTATTTTAGGACACATAATCTGAAGCCGTGTGAGTACTCTACCAACTGAACTAGTGTTAATCCACTAGTATTGCTAGTAAGGTACTATTTAACAACTCAAACTATAATACACATCACTGTAATCACACACAAGTTATCAACTTCATAATATTACTGCATCACATACTGTTTGATAACAATTACACTTTCCCTATCAATTTTACAATCTTTCTCTTTATTACTGCATTACATTATGTTTAATGACAATTATGTTTCCCCGTCAATTTTACAATCTTACTCTTTATTACTGCATTACATTCCGTTTAATGACAAATAATGTTTCCCCGTCAATTTTACAATCTTACTCTTTATTACTGCATTACATTCCGTTTAATGACAATTATGTTTACCCGTCAATTTTACAATCTTACTCTTTATTACTGGATTACATCCTGTTTAATGACAACTATGTTTTCCCCATCAATTTTACTCTTTATTACTGCATTACATCCTGTTTAATGAAAATCACTCTTTCTTTATTTTACACAGCCATAATAAAAAAGTTACTTAAACTATTATTGTTGAAGTATATATATATATAACTAAATAAATGAGAAGAAAAATGTATGTTTGTGCATAAGATTAAACATTCACATGTGCATACATAGAAAGTTACAGAAAAGAAAATCATTTATTTATTTCAGTTCATTTTTTGTTTTTCTGTCTCTTCCTTTTGACGACTAGCAATTCTAAAGTGACTGATGTTGATCCGTGAAATGCTTCACACAGAGTTGTCCAGGTCACAATTCTGAATGTTAAAGCTGTGTTCAAATGCTCAACCAGATGTCATTTTATACTCGTTTTTCTAATGTATGATTGTTCACAATGTAAACACATAACAGAATAAACTAAAAAATTGGATGTACAGATATAGAATTAAACAATTGTTCATCTGCAGACACCAGAAGAAAACAGACCAATGTTCTGTTGAAACCTGTAGTACATTCCACCAAAACTAAATCACTTATTTATGCTTATAAATCGTTACTTGTCTACTTCCTTACTCAAGTATTTGTGTATTTAGTAGGGATGCACAGGTACCCAGCCAGGTATTTGGCACTAGCCGGTTGTTGGACTACCTGGTAATACTTGGCTCTGGCCAAGTGTCAAAGTTAAAAACACCCAAATCCGGGTAATTGAAAATGGCATCTAAGCCCTAATCTTTGTGGAAACTTACGAGATACTGAAAATAACAGTCAATAATTGGTTTAGTTAAAAAAGACATGTTCCGAGCAAAAGTTGGGGATTCACTAGAGGTTAATAACAGGCATGGCTTGAAAAGTGGATTTCTGGAGAAAGTGGGTGTTTTGAGAACAATAGGGGTTGGGGTATGAGAACAATAGGGGTTAGGTCTAAAATGTGTCAACATCACTATTTCTGCATTTACTTTCACTGGCCTCACTTTTGGAAGTCAAATGAAGCTTGATTTCCCACAATGGCCAGGATAGCAAGTTGATATATCTCCGCACCTCCAACCAGTGTAGACAGTGAATGGGCTTTTAGCACCGCTGGCAACATTTTCACACACAAAAGGTCAAGGAATTTACCTAGAAAATGGACAAATTCCAAAAATACAGGCATTCTGCACACTGG
>NW_013668666.1:87017-108643 GCF_000517525.1 Limulus polyphemus | reverse complement strand
CTAATCTTTAGTGGAAACTTACGAGATACTGAACATAACAGTCAATAATTGGTTTAGTTAAAAAAGACATGTTCCGAGCAAAAGTTGGGGATTCACTAGAGGTTAATAACAGGCATGGCTTGAAAAGTGGATTTCTGGGGAAAGTGGGTGTTTTGAGAACAATAGGGGTTGGGGTATGAGAACAGTAGGGGTTAGGTCTAAAATGTGTCAACATCACTATTTCTGCATTTACTTTCACTGGCCTCACTTTTGGAAGTCAAATGAAGCTTGATTTCCCTCAATGGCCAGGATAGCAAGGTGTTATCTCTCCGCACCTCCAACCAGTGTAGACAGTGAATGGGCTTTTAGCACTGTTGGCAACATTTTCACACACAAAAGGTCAAGGAATTTACCTGAAAATGGCAAAATTCCAAAAATACAGGCATTCTGCACACTGGTGTGCATATTTTTGTTAGTTAATTTTTAAAGTTGAAAGTAAAACTGGAATATTCTATTGCTGATTATTCAGTTAAATGTAATAAATGTCAATTTTGTTTTGTTTCTAATTTTTGTGTATGTTGTTTATTTTTTTGGGGGTGAGGGGGAAAAAACCCAGTCCTGGTTTACACCCAGCCCTGGCTGAAGCTTAGTGGCTGGGTACCCGGACCCAGTATTCGGCCAAATTTTACTACCAGTGTATCCCTAGTATTTAGACATACGTGTCTGAGTGTGCTTATATAAATAAACTATACACAAGCTCGCACTTATCTTTTCTTTGTGGATATGCATGCACATATGTATATTTATTTATTTTTCAACATTAATTTTTCTATTTTATTTCATTCCTAGACACTAGAATACTAACTATCAATACAATGTACATTGCCCTACTTATCTGTTATTATTACAAACTTTTTTCCAAAAACTTTTAAAGTATATTTGAAACCTCAATTTTTAATTATTATTTACAACAATATACATACTAATATTATATTATTTTTACAATAATACTGATGTATACATCTTCAGGTCTGTTGTATGATGCTCATACTAATCATTATATGTTTGATAAACCTTTGTGGTATCAAACCATCTGGTCCATCAAATTTTAAAACCACCTTAGGAAGTGCATCATAGCAAGAAACATTGTGAAAGTTAAAGCATCTATTTACCAATTTTTTAATAAGTTCTTTTCCTTTTTTTTTCCGATTTAAACATGCCATAGTGGCAATTCTCTTTCTTTTCACTTCTGAGATGTGTGATATTTTTGTGAGAGTTGAAGTTAAACAAAATCAAAACATCAAAATGAAACTTTTTAAAAAAAAATGATCCAATATAATTATCAACCATGTACTTACAAATCCAACAGCCTATTCTCACTTCATAGTTATAACAGTAGTTTTGTGGTTGGTCCTGGTTTCGACACAAAAGGCCTCTAGATAGGTCACAGGTCACTTTTTGTTGCATAGTAGAGTAATCTTTACGTGTTATACTTTCCCGACACTGAATGCTTACTGGATTGAGACAACCACCACTGACTTCCACAACCTTTCTGATTGGCTCTTGGTCACCAATACTTCCGGGTTTCGGTGTACTCAAACTGATCCAAGGACCATATCTTACACATTTTTCTAAATAATGTGAAAGAGCAAATAAAAGGTGAAGTAAGCCTACTAAGTCTTGAGATCTTTCAGTCTCATAAACTTCAGAAAATATTGAAATTAATATAAATCAGAAAAACTAGTGAAAATAAAACCAACATATTACTGTTAATTCATAATTGATTAAAACTAAAACAATTTCTTAATACTTACTTACTATTTAAAATACCTCTATTTTAAAATAACAATCATAAAGTGAAGATTTCACTGCAGAACTCACCATAAGCTACAAAGCAGCCAAGTAATTCCAACCTCATGCTAATAGCTCCATAAAATTCCAAAGGTACAATTCTGACAGTTATAGCATTGATTGAAGTGTCAAAAACGTTGTAAACTAAAGAATTGCGGTCAGTATTCCCTTTAAAAACCTTTAGAAAGAAGAATTCAAATTAATCCAATCAATCACAAAAACTACAGTTGGCAAAAATCTATTTTTTATATTGTGATAAAAAATGTTCTATCAATCACAACATGAACATTTCTGGGAAAACGTGTATAGTACTAATTGTCTTTGTGATGTTTTATGTTTGTATGAGTGTGAAATTAAATAAAATCAAAGAATAAAAATTAACACAAAAAAAAATAATACAAATATTAATCATACTTGAAGTGTGGTTACCACACTATGCAACTGTCTACACTTGAAGTGTGGTTACCACACTATGCAACTGTCTACATCTTCATTAAAATATTAATAATAATCTTGCTTTGTACAGACATTTATAAAATGGTAAATTTATTTAAACTTTACTTACAAGTAGTTTTAACTAAGTGAGACAACAATTTTAATTTCATGAACAGTTTTTCTGATGATCAGTGAAAAACTGAACAAGTGATACTTGTCACAAAATAGCACCACACAGTATCTCAGTCACAGAGTTAAGAATGAGACATTCCCATGTTAAGAATTCAGTATACAATGAACAAACTAAAGAAATGGTTAAAGAAGGGTTAAAAGTATTAACATGTAACAAATACTTTGGTTGAGAATACAGAATATCTGGTTATCATTTCCAATTAACATGAGTGTGTGGGTTAGATAAATATTTTGTTCGATATGAGTGAAGATGTATTTTTAACTTGATCATGAAGGATCAGTTTTTCACATTTGACTAACTAACTAAGCACACAACATCTTCCTACAACGATGGGTTGTATATCAAGGAGGTAAATACTAAAAGAACCCTAGTATGAATCAAAAAGATTAAGTAAATTCAGTGTTAGGTAACAAAAGAATTATTAATTAACTGGATATAAAGTTAATCATTTGAAGGCTCAGAGCTATTTGATTCTGCTCAAGTAGTGCTTTACGACAATTACAATGAGTACTTTGTGAAAGCTCATTGGATACATGTGAATAAATTTCTGCATGAGAACTGACCTAGTCCAGAAGAGGTCATATCTAGCTATAATATAAAAGTTGTTAGTGAGAGAGAACATTAGCAGCATTAAAACTAGAGAGAATCTAACTACAAAATAAGTTTCAAGTTTTTCCTTGTATAAAGATTAGGCATTTCTTTAAAATAAAAAAACCCCAAAACAACGAAAATAATGGACTACGTAAAAGTTACTAGTATTGTTAAATTACTAAAATGTCAAAAAGTTATAATAAATGTTTTGTGTTATGATAACTGGGCTCTAGGTATTCTTTATTTTCATGTAAAGTACCCTGAGATCGTGAAAATGTGAGCTTGTCACTGACTGTACTTAGCTGTATTTTAAACAAGTGTTATATTTCCAGGGTTTTACTACACATTAGCAATATGACCCATTAAATGAAAAATCTAAATATTTTCATCTTAAAACATTTAGAAACGTAGCTATTTACCTTATTACCAACATTATTTCTTGCACTGATCCATTTCTTATCATCAGCAGTATATAAAACAGCAAAGTTTGTTACCCAATTATCTGCATCTTCACGGCCTAATTTAGGGAAATTAAAAACCAGTTTTTGGTAATTTTTCTAAATTATACAACTTAAAAAATAAAAGTCCTAAATTTTCACACATGTACTGACAATTTTAAGGATTAAACAATGCTGATTGATGTGTGCAATATAAAGTTGAATTATCATCACATCTGCAAGACTAGCTTAAGATAGCAAGCTGAAATATCACATCTGCATGACTGGTTTAAGATATAAACTGAAAATATCATCACATCTGCATGACTGCTTTAAGATATGAAGATGAAATATCACAGTTGCATGACTGGTTTAAGATATAAGGCTGAATTATGAATGAACAAGCATGTGATTAAGAAAACCTGATGATAAATATACCAAATGTTCTTAAATTAAAGTTATTTTTCTTACCCTGAGTTATAATTCCAGACAACTCTCTTATATCAGGAAACCTGATTTCAACAAACTGTTTCTGATCATTTACTTGTGCTACCCATCCTCCTGTCCCATCTGCCCTGGACACAGTATTGAGTCGAATACGATCAGAACCACTCTGGGGATTCAGAGAGGACGATACGCGTATATCAGCTGTTGGAATCTGCCCATTCTCTAGTCCCATTGGTTCATTACATTCTATAAATGATAATAATATTTTTGCACCACAAACACACTTTTTCTTATTGAAGCTATCACTGTGACATTTTACTATTTGTTTATATTTTTTAGCATAGAATTAAAAGTAGAACCCCCTAAAATTAATTATTGTAAAAATGAAATTTTTGTGAACTTGTTTTTGTGGGTTTTGAAAATGTGTATAGAAGGTTTTTAGATATTAATATTTTGTTAATAGAAAAACAATACTTATACTTCATAATCATTATTTTCACTTTTAAAGGCTACGTAATTCATGTTAAGTTCATTTTTATAAATTGTATAGTAACTGGGAACTAAAGCTCCATTATGATGTTAAAAACATGTTGGTTCAAACAAATCAACTTACGACAAAACTAAAAAAACCCTATAAGCCAAGTGCTTTTGAAAGGTGAGCCTTTCTTCATCAGTTTGTCTCTGGTGATGAAATGTCCATCTTTTGAAAATTCTTGAGTTATAGGATTTTGTATTTTTACTAAAACTGCATGTAATTAAATTATTTTTGCAAATTTTTATAAACCTAAATTTTAAAACAACTTCAATTTGAAATTGTTGGTTGCAAATAATGTATCTTTCCAATTGTCTTTATGAGGATTAATAATTTGTTTGTTTTTTACTAATTTTTGATATATTCACAATACAAAACTTACTAGAAATAATGAAAGGTGTAGTTGAAGTAACTGGAAGTTCAGAAACAACTTCAGCTGAAAAAATAAAGTCATATCATTACTCAAGACAACAGTCAAAACAGCAGAAAAATAACCTATTTTTTAAATCTTATTTTCTTATTATCGTTATATGTTTGCCAAATTAAGATTAACGTAAAAGATTATTTAATGGTTATAAACATTCACAAAAGATTACATTGTACATGAACTTAAACAAAATCCAAGTCCTATATAAATCCTGTTTTAAATATACAACTTACTTGTGGGCTCATAGCAGCCAAGAAGTTCCAGACGCATTGATATCCAATTATGCCATTTGAAAGGGTGAATTTGAAGATACTGAGCCCTAATAATCTTTGGAAAGTAGTTGGTAACTTGTGTATCACTGTCAAAGTTAGCAGGATAGATCTGAAAACACACAAAATATATCCAGATCTGAGCCCCAGTAACCTTTTAAAAGTAGTTGCTAACATGTATCACAATCAAAGTTAGCAGGATAGTTCTGATAATATATGAAAATCTTGTTAGATCTGTTTGAAAGTACAAAATGTAAAAAAAGTGTGTACATCAAAGGAAAATATTTCAGAAGTCATATAAAAACCATAATATAGTTAAACAATAACATGAGGCACTACAATAATGATTATGTCAACTTATGCTTACCAGTGGTACTACTATAATGATTATGTCAACTTATGCTTACCAGTGGTCCTACTATAATGATTATGTCAACTTATGCTTACCAGTGGTCCTACTATAATGATTATGTCAACTTATGCTTACCAGTGGTCCTACTATAATGATTATGTCAACTTGTCCTTACCAGTGGTACTACTATAATGATTATATCAACTTATGCTTACCAGTGGTACTACTATAATGATTATGTCAACTTGTCCTTACCAGTGGTACTACTATAATGATTATATCAACTTATGCTTACCAGTGGTACTACTATAATGATTATGTCAACTTGTCCTTACCAGTGGTACTACTATAATGATTATATCAACTTATGCTTACCAGTCATACTGATTTAACGATTATATCAACTTATGCTTATCAGTGGTACTACTACAATGATTATGTCAACTTATGCTTACCAGTAATACTATAATGATTATGTCAACTTTTCCTTACCAGTGGTACTACTATAATTATGTCAACTTATGCTAATCAGTGGTAGTACTATAATCGTTATGTCAAATAAATTACGCTTATGAGAGGCACTACTATAATGATTATGTCAACTTATGCTTACCAGTGGCACTACTATAATGATTATGTCACCTTTTTGTTTACCAGTGGTACTACTATAATGAATATGTCAACTTGTCCTTACCAGTGGTCCTACTACAATGATTATATCAACTTATGCTAATCAGTGGTACTACTATAATGAATATGTCACCTTTTGTTAGCCAGTAGCACTACTATAGTGATTATTTCAACTTATGATTACCAGTGGCACTACTTTGAATGATGTAAGGAAGAAACTAAATTAATAATTTACCTTTGGTTTGTTATTCTCTGATAAATAAGTGAAAGGGCCATCTTTAGTACTCTTGTAAGTGATGTAGTAAGAAGTGACCCATTGGGATACTCCATTACGCCCTTGAGTGATTAAACCAGTCAGGTTCTTTGGTGCCCGAAGATTGATCTTAAAATATTAAAAATGATTTTAATAACACTTACTTTCCTTGAAGAGTAACTTAGAATGTCCTGAAAATTTTATGAAGCACACAAAATAAAACGTGTATTTTAAATTACCTGATTTTCTCTCCTAAACAATTAAACATTACTTTAAACTGGATTTACATTCAAGCCATGTACAAGTAGCAACATCTTATATTTAGTCTAAGTTTTCTTATGCTGTTACTATTACTTTATTCCACCTAAGTCCCTATATAAATTTTACAAAACCTATTTCAGTTCTTAGAAATCTAAAGACAAGATTACACTAATAATATTATGAATTTAAAGATGTCTATATTAAACAAAATCTTTTCATTTCGGACAACTGCCTATGCATAAAATTAAAAGGTAAACAAATAAATGATATAAAAATGAAGCTCTATAAATAGATTAATTTTAAAAATTATTTTTATAAAAGAAGTTTCAGTGATAAAAACACAGAATGAATTGAATTATTTATAACATGTTAAATATGGTGATGTACAGTTAACAATGTACCTCACAAAACATTAAATAATAGCAAATGAAAGTTGAATCAGTTTTTTTACCCAATGTGCACAAGTTTGGTCCAATGAACTGAGCCCATATTGGATAAGTAATATTGAATATAATCCCAAATTTACTCTGAGTAGTTGCATAAAATATGAAAAGCTTTTAGTAAAATATACAAGTCTGTTGTACAGAAAAATCAGATGTGTTAAAAAGTATTTGTACTCAAGATATGTCTGTGAATTAATGACATCAATCTTACTCAGACTTTGACAAGTTGAAAAGCAAAATCATATTCACGTGAAGAATAAAAAATACTTTTGTACATCTTGCCGTTTGCACAACTAACGTTTTTTCATTATCCCTGTATATTGTACCTGGTATTCACTCTCTTCTAGCATGATATGTCACTAAATCAGCAATGTAGGGTCAAATTAACAACTGATAACTCTGACATCAAACACATAATACCATGTTGAATGGCATTCTGTTAGTTTGTGAGAAGTGAACTTGGACCCTCACCCCCATTAACTTGGGTTAGTAAACAAAATCTTATTAAGTAGACTCTTGAAAATTATTTCTACAAAAATGGTACTTGCAGCTTTAAAGGCACACATTTAAAATTACTTTCATTAAAATTACAAGTGCATGTCTGAAAAGTATATTTAAACAATTATTTACAGGAACATGTCTAGCACAATCTAGTCTGCTATACTTTGAAATTATTTACAGAAAAAAAGGTTAGGTATATTGTTATCAAACATAAGTTCAAAATTATTTGCAGGCCTGATGTTTGAAAGATGGATAAGAATTTTAATGGTAAGAACATATGGAGAACTTCAAAATAATTTCTTAATTCATAAGATCTTAAATAATTATAAATATTTATCAAAAATTTTAAAAAGTGCCAGTAAATGTATACATCAAATCTTAGCAGATTAATACATAATATTAAATTTAGACACAGATGTTTATAATGACTACACCACACATATGATTACAGGTATTAAACACCAAAAACTGAAGAACAAATGAAACCTACAGGCCTAACATTCATAAGAAAATATCCCAATAGACTGCAGCTGTTTGTATTTCTGTTAGTTAGACCATTGCTTATCTAAAATAGCTGAAATTTAAAAATAGTATTTTAAATCCATCTATTGTCTCTGTGTTGATGGCCTTTCATTCAATACTGAGTTTTATTAGTTATGCTGGACATGATGGCAGACAATTCTATCTAAACTAAACTCTCTGTGCAGAGTCAAGTCACAGATTTAAGGTGCTATCTGTACAATACATCCGTAAGTGAATAACATTTACAGTTTAGTGTAATTTAAATCCAACTCTGTTGTTAGAAATTAGTGTATTATATGTCTTTACAGTGCTCCAAGCATCCTACATGTATGTTTACTTGAATGACTTACATTGTGTATTATATTATTTATTATATATAACAATTTTACCTTTTAAATCAGAAAAAAATCACTAGAAATAAACTTTTTTAGTACTCTGATTAAAAACAGAAAATTAAGTACAAGAGATATTTCAAGAAAATTTACCTCAATAAACTGGTTTGAATCCTCAAACTTAGCTACCCACCCACCAGCTGCACCTTTTGTGGCAAGTGTGTTTAGTCCAATTCTAGAAGGCCCAAAGCTTGGTCCTTTAGAAGAAGTAACTCTGACCTGATCAGGTGTCATTTTACCATTCTCTAATCCCATTTTATCTTGACATTCTATAATGAGAGTAGTTACAGAAACAGTTCTGTCTTTTAGGAAATATCTTGAAAAGTTTAACATAATAAATATTAACAGAAACAACACATCAGATACAGCTACTTTTATGTTAAGCAGCAACAAAGATTAGACACAGCTACTTCTGTGTTAGTTTACCAGCTACAAAGGTTAGACACAGCTACTTCTGTGTTAGTTTACCAGCTACAAAGGTTAGACACAGCTACTTCTGTGTTAGTTTACCAGCTACAAAGGTTAGACACAGCTACTTGTATCTTAACCTTCACATTACTTTTCTAGTTTCCAAAATTTTGACAAAAACTTTCAAACTCAATTTCTCTACTACTTGAATTCATTTTTCATGGTACTAGCTAACTTACAAAAAGTGAAATCAAGAAGATAATAAAATGTAATGAATTTTTATTCTATGTATCACAACTTGAATTTCACAAGTATTTATGTACTTGTTTGCCAGAGTACCAGCTTCAAAGAAATCGTTCATGCGTTAGAATATGTAGTATTAATCGAAATCCTAATAAAACTATTTCTTAAGGAAAAATGATAATTATTATCAGAAAATAACTTGTTTTAACTGGTGTACCTATACCTTCAAATTTCATCTCTTTATTTACGTATATCACAGGAATAAATAAAACCATCATAAAAACAACAAAAGTTAAAGCATTAGACTAGAATAAATGTTTTGGGATTAAATGAAATATCTGTAAACATCACAAAAAAAGATGATAAATTCAAGATATTTAGTTTATGATCACTTACCTGGTGAAGGAGTTGGTGCTACTGTGGAAATTTTTTGGAAGCCTAAGAAATAAGGATCAAAAATTAGCTTCCACACAAACACTAAATTATCTTTAATCAACTTTAAAGGCAATAGTGTAAAATAATGTCAGTAAGATAAACTTGTAAATTGTTAAGTAACTTTATTTTAGTTGAATATTTGTTTAAACTTTATGTATAAGTATACTTTACACAATACTGTTAAAAACTGTTTAAGAGCATGAAATGAGATTGCAATTTGAAATACCTTTTGTGAAACTCCTTAAATATTATACCCACCTTCACACCCTAAGAGTTCCAAACGTAACGCAATCTGTCCTACCCATTCCAATGGTTGAACTCTAATATACCTTGCTTCAAAGGGATTTACAAAAATATGTTCCACCTCTGAAGAACTGTCATAGTTTCCTGTAAAAACCTAGGATTTTGCAATAGAAATTATTTTATTTAATATGTTCAATTTAGTGTAATTACTGATGAAATGATATAAAGTTAAGAAATTAAGAAGCCATACAAATCTTTGAGAACATATTAGCTCATCAAAAATAATTATGTAATTTCTCTTCTCTGTCCACCAAAACCAGAAAGCAATATTATATATATATATATCTCTAGAAATAAACAATCTTATAACAACCAAATTCAGTAGTTGTTTTTTTTCATTAATATTTTATTAGAAACACAATGTTTCACTTTAAAGCTTTTTCAGGAGCATTCTACTAAAACACAAACCATAACAGACTGAAAAAAATGCCCTAATAAAATATCTAAAGAAACTCTTCTCATTCAACAGTCATGGCTAAAGATCAACAGGTACAAAGGCTGGCATTTATATATTTTTTATCTGAACTTTTCTATTTCAGTTTTTATTTACAATAGTGTTTGGTTACTATTGATCATTTTAATTTTTAAAAATAAGTATTACTTCATGTAATTCCAAATGGAAACTATAGAATCAATTAGAAGTTCTTATATGAACCAGTTGACAATTTGTGACTTTAAGTACAGGTAAATATGGATTGGTCCAGGAGACACATGGCTATGATTATCTTAAAAAAATATCTGCTACAATTATTTAAAAAAACCCATCTGAAATGGCACTTCTCTCACTTTGGAGTTTGTAAAGAGAGACAAGTGGTTCTTCTCTCCTTGCATTCAAGGTTTTTCCAGTTTCATTTTCCATTTTTATTTTGGACAGAGATTTTTTGATTACTATACATAAAAATATTAATTTCCAACAATAACCTTTACTAAGCATAACACACTTTACAATTTATTAGAATATCTTACCTAAACCAATAAAAGTTTAGTACTGTCAATTATGGTTTGTGTCTTAGTGGAGAAACTGTGAAGTGAAACAACGAATGTTCAATTGAAAAAAACAAACTAACTAAACTTGGTGTTATAAGGTCATTTATTTCTACAATTAATGTGTTGCATTTATCGTGCTACAAATATTAAATAATTGGCACTTACTTTAGCCACTTTGTAATTGGATGATTCTGTCACAAATGAGAAAGACTGATCATTAGAGCTATACATAACCATAAAAGCTGTCACCCATGCTCGAGCTTTGTCCTGACCCTTAATAATAAGACCATATACAGGCTGGACTTTTCCGAGATCAACTTGAAGATACTGATCTTTATCAAGGTAAGCTGGGATCCATGCTCCAGCTAAAACATAATAATAATAATGGATGTTTTCCATATTATTTGGGCAAGAAATTGAATTTGTGAAATTTAACTTCTTCAAAAACACTGAAAATACTTGGTATGCTATACACAAAAATTAGTGTTTATACCTTTCAGAAATTTGCTCAAAACTACATAATGGCTGTCTGTGACCTTAACTTTTTGGAACTAAAAGGCTGACAATGAGGCAGATAATCAATATATTTAATTCTATAAACAGATAGTGAAATTAATGTATTCACAACTCCATTTTAGCCCAACACTTAGTGAACTTAACATTGGAGCTAAATTTCAACTAAATTTCAAAATATTTGATACTGTAATATGTAATCTCCATTAATGTGATGGAAAAATTTGAATTATTTTATTAAAATTACAAACTTGTTGTTTTATTTTTTAATTTCTTGAGAAGATACTGTTTGTTTGAATGAATGCCTCAATCTTTTTAGTTCAAACAAAGAAATATAAAAACTTTGCTGTGAAAACTGGTAAAGCATTATCTTATACTCAAAACCAGCATTTTAATTTTGTCACAGACCTGAATTTGGTCCCTTCTGTGATGTTAATCTTGAATTCTGTGGCTCACTTTCTGAACTTAAACTACTTGAAGCTTTCAGTTTTTCATCAGGAAGAGGGGTTGGTCCACTGATGAGACGTTTGTAAATAGTACACGCGGCTAGGATATGCAATAAACAATTACTTGGACTATATATTATCCAGAAGTTAATTCTTTTCAGCAAAAATAAAACTAATAATGTTGGAAAAAAGAAAAGGCTTCATAATACATTATGAAACAACATAACTACATTTTCCTGATATTGTATACATATACTAATGATGATATTTTTTAATGAACATGATAATAACTCTAACCCCATATACCATATGAATTAACATAGGTAAGTTAAATTAATAAAACAATATCACTATGTAGGTATTCTTCTAAGTCTAAACTATTTATTTTTGTTAACAACAAATAATAATAATACTTTACTTATGTAGGTAAAAGAAACTTGAAGAACTAAGTGTTCAGTACGTGGACTTAATCCTAGCATATTCAATAAGTGGACACAACCTTAACATACTCAGTACCTAGATGTAATCCTAACATACTCAAATCTTGGCCTAACCTCTGTACACAAACTTAATTTATACATGCATAGTATCCTACATGATCAATACGTGAGCCTAATCCTTAGAGTATGTTAACTGGACATGGTCTCAACATATTCATTATATAAATATAATCTCTCCATGTTTAGTACATGAACTAAACTCCTTAATGATTAGTGTTCAGACATAAATCCTTCATTCTTGGTACTTGTTTGTCAGCATGTAATCCCTCCATGCTCAGTACCTAGGCATAACCCCTAAATGCTCAATACAAGGATATAAATCTTAATGCTCATTATCTAAGTATAATCCCTAAATATTAGTACATGGATGTAATCCCTCCATGTTCAGTACCTAGATTTAATCCCTATATGTTCATTACCAAGGCAAAATCCCTAAATACTCAAAATATGGATGTAATTCCTACGAGGTAAGTATCTCAATGTAATCTCTACATGCACAGTATCTGGATTTAATCACAATATAGCACCTTTCCCAAAAGTAAAGATGCACTTCAAATAAATTTCTAAAACTTGAACTTAGGTACCATATTGAACACTAAATACTAAATTTTTCATAATAATTTTATTGCAATAGACCTGTTTACCTTTCTATGTTAATACTATTTGGTTAACAGAATACACATTCTGATAACATTTGTATAATTCGTCAGCACTTTTCCTGTTCCTTAAGTCATGTACTAAGATCCCAGTGGACTGTGAGGGATTTTCTCAAGATTTTATCTTACTAACAGCTTCTTTTACAATTAGAACAATATAATGATGACCAATAAAATGTTCATAATGGATCAATCACTGAACTTTATTTCAAAACGATACCAGCAAATTGAACATGTTTCTTAATTCTATCCTTAAAAAGTTATCTATTTCTAATTTTTTTTTACATTTAAATCAGTAATGACATTTTAAACTTTACAAGCCTGTATACTGTTGACTAAAGAGTGTCTGAAAACATTCTATATTTTGGTTACTTTAACTTATTAAGAAAGTAACAAGATCAAACTAATTTTATCACCACTTACGGAGTACTGACGGAGTTGTTGGGACAATCACTACTGTAGTAATAGATGGAGTAACTACAGGAGTCTCTATAGAAATTACAAGACTAACTTCAAAATTTGTAGAGAAAAACACATTAGATGAAATGATTTTATTTAAAAACTTAAAACAGACAAATTAATTAGGTATAAAATTAATACTGAAGTTTATATTTCAGCCTAAACTATATATACTTTCTACTATTTATTTACAAGTCATGATGCATGTCGGTAATTAACCTAGCATAATTTTTAAAGAGACAAAACCTAAGAAGTCACTGACTAGCTCTAGGTTGCTGTAAAAATAACAAACATTGACATACTATATATATACATATATCATGATGTATTGTATATAAACTTCAACTAAACTGTATTAATGGGAAACTTTTTTGGCCACTAAAAACTAACACAATTTCAATTCAAATGAACTACATTTTGACATACATAAACTCTTTAAGAACTGTGAATTTATTCTGCCTAATACATACGAGAAAATTTATTGTGTGTTCTTAAGAAACTGAAGTTTTTTACAAAAACAGAATATCCAGATTTTCAAAGTATTATATAAGATGTTACAGATTATAAAAACAGCGTATTAAAATGTTATATACGATGTTACAGGTTACAAAAACAGTATATCAAATTATTATATAAGATGTTACAGATTACAAAAATGACATATCAAAATATATGTATGATGTTACACATTAGAAAAGACTCATATTAAAATGTTATATGCAATGTTACATGCTACAAAAGCAACACAGTATAATCTGATGTTATTATGTGTTATAAACACAGCATATTAAAATATTATATGCAATGCTACATATTACAAAAGCAGCATCTATATAAAAATATGCTTGCTTTTAACTTTCCAGAACTTTTCTTACACATTTCTTGATCAAACACTACAAATTCCATATCATTATAAAGGCCTTTGTCCAAGGAGTCTGGATTGCACATTAGCTTTTTCATTCAAAATACCTTACCCATTTTTTTCCTTAGTCAAACATTTTAATGTAACAAGTATACTACACGATGATACAATGTCATTGTCACCACATGATGACTGGCTTCAATTTCAACTTTTATTTGCAAAGTATTTCACACAGACAATACTTAACCTGTGTGTAAATTCCCCTAAATACAATTTCTATGGGCTTTCTGGACTTAGTCAGATCTAAAATAAGCATGTGCAGTTCCTTCAAAACTGTATGCTTATCAATTTGTGAACACACACATTCAGACATTTCTGTATATTCAGTTAAGTTTGCCTTCATTACAACTTAACATTTACTTTACTTTGCAATAACTTAGCTTCAGTTCATTTCATAGACTTCTATAAACACCTTTTGGCTATTTTTTTCTTGACTACATGTTTTACTCTATATTTTTGTGAGTTTCTTTGTTTCATATTAAAGTGTTATGTAATGTTATTACATTAGAAAAATAGCATATTAAAGTGTTATGTGATGTTATTACATTAGATAAACAGCATAATAAAGTGTTATGTAATATTATTATATTAGAAAAATAGCATATTAAAGTGTTATGTTATGTTATTACATTAGAAAAATAGCATATTAAAGTGTTATGTGATGTTATTACATTAGATAAACAGCATAATAAAGTGTTATGTAATATTATTATATTAGAAAAATAGCATATTAAAGTGTTATGTTATGTTATTACATTAGAAAAATAGCATATTAAAGTGTTATGTGATGTTATTACATTAGAAAAATTGCATAATGGTGTTATGTGATGTTATTACATTAGAAAAACAGCATATTAAAGTGTTATGTGATGTTATTACATTAGAAAAACAGCATATTAAAGTGTTATGTGATGTTATTACATTAGAAAAATGGCATATTAGTGTTATGTGATGTTATTACATTAGAAAATAGCATATTAGTGTTATGTGATGTTATTGCATTAGAAAAACAGCATATTGAAGTGTTACATATGATATTTTACAAGGATCTAACTTTTTTATCTCACTACATATATTTTTTCACAGATGCTACAATCTATTAACAAATTTTCTTATTGTTAACAGACACAATCAAACTACAAATTATTAATTAAATAGGAATACTAGAAGTATACAATACCTGTTATTAGTTCTGTACTAGTTGTCGTCCCTTCACATTCACAAAGAAAGCGTACTTCATAATCATAGCATTTTTGGCCTCCTTTCCCTTGTTTATTTTGACAAATTAAGCCTAATTTAATTTCACAAACGATATTTTGTTTTGGTAAATTGGGCGAAATTCCAATTGGTCTACATTCTATTGCTGTAATCATTTTACTTTCACAAGGTAACTTAAAGTGTTTTGCTTCGATATTCTGAAGTGTTTCATAATCTCCTTTATCATCAACGACATGAGAAGAAATCCAGTTTGTCCAACCACTTACACAGGGTGCTGGTGTTTGAGGGGGAGTTGTGGTGATGAAAGGTGCCGAAAAAGTGCTGCCTGAAAGAAATAAAGAATGAGCAAGGAGGTGAATTAATGCAATGACAACAATAAAACACTTCATAAAGTTATAAAATACAAATGGATACCCAAAATATTCTATAAGAACAATGTTCTAGGCTTTGTGGTGACCTGGGAATAAATTATTCTATGATCTATTTGTTCAGTTTGATAGTCAAGTTTATGGCCAATGACCATGCTCAATTAATGACAAGATTATGGCCAATGATTTGACCAGTTTGATAGCCAGGTTTATGGCTGATGATTGTGCCCCATTTTTTAGCGAATGGTATAAATTTCAATAAAATATGCTTCTGCAAAAGAATGGCAAAGTTAACCCCTGACAAATTTTTCAATGACTTCTTACTGAACATGGATTTAGTTTTCAAGACTATGTACAAGCAAGTGAATGCCTCAAGAGTCATTGCAGCTGCATCAGGGACTTGACAGTTATCTGCTCAAATGGGATTACTCTAATTACCACATTTGAGGTGTACCTTGAGACATATGAGCTTTTGTCAACTTCAAGTCATTGTTTATTATCTTATTAATTGTACCATAAAAATATGTTTAGTTTCATTCCAATGGCTTCTGGTGTTTTTTTTTTTTAACATTCTGGCTGAGACATTGGGCTTCATGGTTTGAGGTGCAGTTTGAAGGTTCTTGTAAGAGTTTTTCTAGTTTTATGGAGAATGTTAAAGGCTCCCTTCTTTCATATATCCTGTTCTTGGTTCTACACTGCTTAATGATACTGATCTCTAGCCCTTCTCTTCAGGAAGGGCTGTGACAAACTTCTTCAGCCATTAGTGATGATTGGGCATTTTCCTTCAGCCATAAGTTTACCTATCAGATGGTTGATAGTTTGCTGTGAACTAAAAATGTGGGTTGCTCATGATATTGTTTCAATGGAACTTTAGACAGAGTAGACATAGTACGTTTAATAATTTAAAGTTCTCAAATCTACTATGTTACTATGATACCATATTTATGCCTACTGTGACACTGTTGATTTAACACCATTAATGACAAATCTTTGTTTCAGAATATCTCTTGAATACAAAAGTCCTTTCATTGTCTTGAATAGATCTGTTTTTATAACTAAGATTTAATTTACGTATACATGTTACTTGCTTTTGTTCTAAAGTTTAAACTTATTATTACAAATAGCTTGTTTAATGACAAATATATGCAAATCAACAATTCAGTCATTCCGATTTTATTCAATTCTTGTTATAACATTTTCATATCTACTTAAATACTTTGCTACAAATTTGTGTTTACTCAATTAAATTAACAGTTTAAGATGAATTTGGACAAAATAACCCATTTGTAGTTGACGTGTGTTGATGAAACATGTGTTCAGCATAAGTCCATTTTTTGAACATAAATCCATGCATTTACTCTGTAAATGGCAAATGTTGGAAAAACTTCCATTAATCTTTAAAAATCTAGGTTCCAAATTATTCAATAAAATATATTATGTTAAAAAAAGTAATAAATTCAATTTAATAAAATTACACCACACAATCTTTTACCTTTATTACACCAAAAAAAAATAGCCTACTGGTGAAGTTTAGACAAGACCCTTACTGAAAATGAAGAATTTAAAATCACACTACTAATACACAATTTTATTCTCAAACAAGAATGTGTAAAACATACTCACTTGTAAGTAATCTCAATTGTTTACAAAACTATATGTAAGTATAAAAAATGATATACAACTGGGTGTCTGTACATATTAAACAACAATATAACTAACAATGAAAAGAAATAATTAAAAAAACTGAAACAAAAAATATGTTCTTAACTGAGAAGACTTTGGTTTTAAAACACAAGACACTGATGTTAAAGAGTAAAAGCTAATGTACTTATTACGTTACATAACATAATTCATATTACATAACACTGCTTTTTCATTGATAAGTTCTATACTAAAAGAAGGACAACTCAGCCATAGAAATAAAATTTCTAATTTGTTTACACTTATCCAAGTCCAAGTGCCTTTAGTTCAAATATTTATGTATAGACTAAAATCAACAATATACTACTGTAGTGCAACAATGCCTTTAGTTCAAATACTTATCTATAGACTAAAATCAACAATATACTACTGTAGTGCAACAATGCCTTCAGTTCAAATACTTATCTATAGACTAAAATCAACAATATACTACTGTAGTGCAAGAATGCCTTCATATCAAAGTACTATTTACAGATTAAATACAACAAATTACTACTGTACTGAGAAAATGCCTACAGTTCATAGTATTTATCTATAAATGAAATCCAACAGGATATTACAGTACTTAAACAATATCTTCTATTGTAACAACTGCCTTGCCATCATAGAGTATAAAAATGAAATATTTCTCTGTGGAAAAGCAGAAATAGCTTCATCACAGCCCAGCTTAGAATCAATAAATACATGTCTTCATGTTGTTTCCATGCTTTGGTAACAATGTAATAATTTTTTGATTAAGTGAAACTGGCTATAACTTATACAATAGAATTAAGGAACACACCAGAACCACCCTCACATACTTATGAAACAAAAACAACATCAGTTTGAGGATAAGAGTTTCAAAATTATATACTTTGAAACTAATGTTAATACAAAAATTAAAGACTTAATAATTGAAAAATTAAAACCAAAAGTAAATTATAATGCTAATGTTAATTTATGTTTACATTGAAACACTGTAAATGTTGAGTAAGATTTATTCTACTTAAATCATTGTTTTGATGTTTACTTTTCATTCTTGTACCTTAAGGTGACCTCATGCATGGCTAAAATGTTTTATCTTTTAATAAAAACGTTTTAACAACTTCATGGTATATATATTTACATAATAATACTGTACTTATACCTATACCTGGAAGTGTATTAAGTCTATATGTGACAAAAATAAAACACAAATTAGCTCTGTACTTGTAATATACCTACAGAAATTAATGAAAAAATCATGCTAAGATTCCTGTAAACTTTGTAGAGAAATAGGTTTTTACTTACAAAGTAGGTATTTTCCAACTGAACTTGTGGAGAATTCACTCTGGATAACTAAATGTTTAATTTAAAATATATATATAAATCTATGACCATTAAAAATGAAAATAAATAGCTACCAGGACAAGGACAGAGAAATCTGACTTCATAATCATAACATCCTTCTTGTCCATTTACATTGTTCCAGCAATGTAGTCCAGTTTTTACTCCACACTCCACATTCTGACCAGCATCTGCAGAACTTTCCTTACCTGTAACAGTAATCATTTCTGGTTATGTATAGCTCATCAATAGAACAATATATAATACTACATCCATATCAAAATTGTCCATGTTCAGTGCCAGCCTTAGCAACTATGAGGCAATAGATAGCAAGGTAATCAGATTACATAGTCGGTGCCAGCCTTAACAAGTATGAGGCCATAGTTAGCAAGGTAATCAGATTACATTGTCAGTGCCAGCCTTAGCAAGTGTGAGACAATAGACAACAGGGTAATAAAATTACATAGTCAGTGCCAGCCTTAGCAAGTGTGAGGCAACAGACAACAAGGTATTCAGATTACATAGTCAGTGCTAGCCTTAGCAAGTGTGAGATAATAGACAGCAAGGTAATCAGATTACATAGTCAGTGCTAGCCTTAGCAAGTGTGAGATAATAGACAGCAAGGTAATCAGATTATATAGTAAGTGCCAGCCTTAGCAAGTGTGAGATAACAGAGAGCAAGGTAATCAGATTACATAGTCAGTGCCAGCCTTAGCAAGTATGAGGCAATAGTTAGCAAGGTAATCAGATTACATAGTCAGTGCCAGCCTTAGATAGCAAGATAATCAGATTATATAATCAGTGCAGTATTAGCAAGTATAAGGCCACAGATAGCAAGGTAATCACATTATGTAGTCAGTGACAGCCTTAGCAAGTGTAAGGCATCAGATAGCAAGGTAATCAGATTAAAAGTTACTGGCAGCTTTAGTAAGTGTAAGGCCACAGAGAGTAAGGTAATCAGATTACACAGTCAGTACTAGCCATAGGACATGAGGTCACAGACAGCAAGATAATCATATTACACTGTTAGTGCCAGTTTTAGCAAGAGTCAAACTACAAATTAATCAGAGTACAATGTCAGTGCTAATAGCCTTTGAAGGTTGCAGTACACAGATTAAGATCTTAAACCTCACAGCAGAACAAAATTTTATCAAGTTGATCAGATTCCTAAAGTTGAATGTTAGATTTGTACTTTTGAGTATTGGTTATCTGGCAAACGTTTATAAAAGGTGAAGAAGATAACTCCAAAGTTCACTGTCACATTTAAATTATACAAAAAACAATAATTTAATTTCTTTAATGCCTTATTACTTCTAAAAGTTTTTCTTGATGAACATTTAGAAATAAAAATTAATAGCTTAGAAGCTTTAATTGGAATAGAAAAAAATTTTCTCTAGACCAAAAGTAAAGTTTTTTGCTGTCAATTATTCTCTAAACAATTATCATGTATTTCTCACAACTATGTCAAAACTGTACTGTTTATGCCAGTACTAATAAAGTAATTGTAAAAAAGATTTTTATTACTAAAAACAAGTTGGGTTGAACATTTATGCTAAAATAACTATTATATTGTCATAAGATCATACTTACTTGAAGCCACTCTACATTCAATAGCCAGAGGGTTAGAACATAAACTGTGTTTCAAACGAATTTCTGAAAGATCTTCCATGTCACCACTTCCTGATAGTGGGGAATCAATATTGATCCAGTCTGTCCAGCACCTAATTTGTCCAACTGCAGTTGGCGTTGGTGGAGTGATTACTATGGAGGAAACATCATTCAATCAAGTCAAAAGTTGTAATCATCTAAATGTTATACTGGATGAAAGCAGTAATGTTACTTTTAATTCCTGTTGGAAATTTTAGACTTTTTGGAATTTTACTGAGTACTTCAATTATTGCACATCCAATTATGTCAAAGTTAAAACAAATGAAATTTATACATAAAAATTAAGAAAAATGGGCTTATGTATTTTACACGACCTAGTAACCACGATGTAACCATGAAGGTATACATGCTATAACTCTGAAAGTACTTAATGTATGTTTACTAAATTTGGCAAACTTTCAGTAAACATTATAAATCTTTTGTGGGGAAAAAATCAGAAATTTTAATTGAGTAATTTTACTACAAATTTGTCCATATATATGGAGTCAGTGAGTTGACTGCTCCAAGTACAAAGTGATTTTCATCTTAAGATTAAAAAATACTTTTCTTCATCTGAAAAATTTCAAATTTTATTTGTATAATCTCCAAACCTCCTAATAAGGAATGAAATGAAATACAGGTGGTATTTTTGTTTAAATTTTTGTGCAACTTGTAAATTTCTACAAATTCTGTATCCAACAAAATATCAGATGTATGTGGAATTTATTGAATAGACAATTGAAAAAAAAAGTTTATAAATTCAACGAAACAATCAATTCTATGGTCTAAATTATATTCCTATTTTCTTCTAGTTTTTAAGTAATTTGGGCATTCACAAGATAAACTAATCTGTCATAACCACTAGCTCTTATTGCTTTAAACAATGCTTTCCCTGTGGCTAGTACTTTAAGAAACATTTCCAATATAAATGCTCAATTCTTATTACATTTTATGTCCCTTCTGCTTTAGCATATGTGACTTAAAATAACAACCAGGTCTC
>NW_013668666.1:83978-86308 GCF_000517525.1 Limulus polyphemus | reverse complement strand
CATTACATTGTAAAATGTTTAACCTTTACTTGCTAACTTAGCTCTGGATATTCATCATAACATCATATTGTAAATGTTTCACCTTTACTTGCTAACTTAGCTCAGGATATTCATCATAACATTACATTGTAAATGTTTAACCTTTACTTGCTAACTTAGCTCTGGATATTCATCATAACATCATATTGTAAATATTTAACCTTTACTTGCTGACTTAGCTCTGGATATTCATCATAACATTACATTGTAAAAGTTTAACATTTACTGGCTAACTTAGCTCTGGATATTCATCATAACATCATACTGTAAATGTTTAACCTTTACTTGCTAACTTAGCTCTGGATATTCATCATAACATTAGATTGTAAATGTTTAACCTTTACTTGCTAACTTAGCTCTGGATACTTATCATAATATTAGATTGTATATGTTTCACCTTTACTTAATAAATTAGCTCAGGATACTCATCATAACATATGATTAACCTTTACTTGTTAAATCAGCTCTGGATACTTATCATAACATTAGATTGTATATGTTTAACCTTTACTTAATAAATTAGCTCAGGATACTTATCATAACATATGTTTAACCTTTACTTGCTAAATTATCTCCAGGTACTTATTGCAACCTTAGCAAGTTTTGATGAGTATCCATAACTAATTTAGGAAATCAAGTTTAAATGTTAGTTGGTAAACAGTTAAACTTTACTTGGTAAGTTAGCCTGTATAATTCATGAAAACAATAAATTATAAATCTTTAAAACTAAATACTTGTTCTAAAAGCATAGTAACCAGTCTTTATTTTAATGAGAAAAAAAAACTGCAACTACCAGTATACTTTAATCTTGTCATCTAATTTCTATTTAGCTTAACATTTTATCAGAATCAACTACCCTTTCCAGTTACACCTGAAGTGTCACATTTCACTTGCAACAATTTACCTTACCAGTTGTGTGCTTACAGAGAATAGTAAGGTAACAATGGCATATTCCAGTAGAGATACTTACCTTCCTTAGTTAGGTACATACCCAGATTGGTAAGTTTACTGTGGAAAGTTTTATTAGTAGGAATTACTCTACTCAGTCAGATACATACCTAGATTGGTAGGTTTACTGTGGAAAGTTTTATTAGTAGAAATTGTTCTACTCAGTCAGGTACATACCTAGATTGGTAGGTTTACTGTTACAAGTTTTATTAGCAGAAATTATTCTACTCAGTCAGGTACATACCTAGATTGGTAGGTTTACTGTGGAAAGTTTTATTAGTAGAAATTGTTCTACTCAGTCAGGTACATACCTAGATTGGTAGGTTTACTGTGGCAAGTCTTATAATAGAAATTATTCTACTCAGTCAGGTACATACCCAGATTGGTAAGTTTACTGTGGAAAGTTTTATTAGCAGAAATTATTCTACTCAGTCAGGTACATACACAGATTGGTAGGTTTACTGTGGCAAGTTTTATTAGTAGGAATTACTCTACTCAGTCAGGTACATACACAGATTGGTAGGTTTACTGTGACAAGTTTTATTAGTAGGAAATTACTCTACTCAGTCAGGTACACACCCAGATTGGTAGGTTTACTGTTACAAGCTTTTATTAGTAGGAATTACTCTACTCAGTCAGGTACATACACAGATTGGTAGGTTTACTGTGACAAGTTTTATTAGTAGGTAAACCTACCAATCTGGGTGTGTACCTGACTGAGTAGAGTAATTCTGTTACAAGTTTTATTAGTAGAAATTACTCTACTCAGTCAGGTACACACCCAGATTGGTAGGTTTACTGTGACAAGTTTTATTAGTAGAAATTACTCTACTCAGTCAGGTACATACAAAGATTGGTAGGTTTACTGTGACAAGTTTTATTAGTAGGAATTACTCTACTCAGTCAGGTACACACCCAGATTGGTAGGTTTACTGTGACAAGTTTTATTAGCAGAAATTACTCTACTCAGTCAGGTACATACCTAGATTGGTAGGTTTACTGTGGCAAGTCTTATAATAGAAATTACTCTACTCAGTCAGGTACACACCCAGATTGGTAGGTTTACTGTTACAAGCTTTTATTAGCAGAAATTACTCTACTCAGTCAGGTACACACCCAGATTGGTAGGTTTACTGTTACAAACTTTTATTAGTAGAAATTACTCTACTCAGTCAGGTACATACAAAGATTGGTAGGTTTACTGTTACAAGCTTTTATTAGCAGAAATTACTCTACTCAGTCAGGTACATACACAGATTGGTAGGTTTACTGTTACAAGCTTTTATTAGCAGAAATTACTCTACTCAGTCAGGTACATACACAGATTGGTAGGTTTACTGTTA
>NW_013668666.1:70099-83403 GCF_000517525.1 Limulus polyphemus | reverse complement strand
TAGTAGAAATTATTCTACTCAGTCAGGTACATACAAAGATTGGTAGGTTTACTGTGGCAAATCTTATTAGTAGAAATTATTCTACTCAGTCAGGTACATACAAAGATTGGTAGGTTTACTGTGGCAAATCTTATTAGTAGAAATTACTCTACTCAGTCAGGTACATACACAGATTGGTAGGTTTACTGTTACAAGTTTTATTAGCAGAAATTACTCTACTCAGTCAGGTCCATACACAGATTGGTAGGTTTACTGTTACAAGTTTTATTAGTAGAAATTATTCTACTCAGTCAGGTACATACACAGATTGGTAGGCCTACAGTGCAACAGATTTGATAGATTCAGCATCACACTTCTGAAGTACTAATGGAACTTATATTTAAATGTATATGGTACTCACCCTTTGTGATGGGTGTTATTCCACAGTTGGGTATTGGTTCACATGTAAGATGATTGTCTTGACATTGGCACTTCTGGCAGTTATAGGCAATAACTCTACCAGGCTGCATAAAAAAGTAAAAAAAAAAAATCCAAATGTCAAAAAGTATCTACAAATTATTGTTGTTATAAATTATCTTGAAGCATTAGCAATAGATGTGCTTGAAGGAAAACGAAGTTTGGTAATAAACAAGATTACGACACTTATGATATACAACATTGTTTATTTAAAAAAAATGGGACATAGATAAATGTTTCGGAATTTTATCAGATTCTATCTTCAGAATCTAAAGCAAAATAAAATGAATTTACATAAGTCTTATCATAAGTGTCGTAATCTTGTTTATTATCGAGCTAGAAACAGTACTAAATAAAGGATGAACATAACTCAAGTTTACTAATCAGGTACTTGGAAGATTTGTTGTGATCGTTAAAAATAGAAAATACAATGATTAAGCTGCTGATCTATCAACAGAAATACCCACTTATCTTCGATTTAATAAAAGAACATGCATGATCAAAGAGTAAATGATTCATCCTTTGAGTTTGTGATATCATACATTATGGATGGATGGATAGATTCAAAGACATAGAAATGTGTCATTAGCATTGACATTTATCACATATATGTATACTGAGCTTAATACAATATAAAACCATACCTAGTAATTAATTATATCTGTTCAAATACCATTGGATACAATAATTAAAACATTCCATGATACAGTTAATGAGGTAAAGGCATGTATTGTTGACAATATAACATTGGATACAGTAATCAAAAATAAATGTAGACTTTTCCAACTATACCTCTTTGTTGCCTAACGACAGAACTTATCTTTTATATCAAGAAGTTTGTGTTACATAAAAAAGGGCTTATCTTTTCTATCAAGAAGTTTGTTTTATATAGAGACAAGGTTTAATTTTCCATTAAGAGCTTTGTGTTACATAAAAAAGAAATTATATATTTCAATCAATAACTTTGTGTTACATGAAAAAGGGCTTATCTTTTCTATCAATAACTTTGTGTTACATGAAAAAAGGCTTATATTTTCAATCAATAACTTTGTTTTACATAAAAAAAGACTTATCTTCTCCATCCATAACTATGTGTCATACAGATACAGTTTGTTTGTTTGTTTTGGAATTTTTGCGCAAAGCTACATGAGGGCTATCTGCACTAGCCATCCCTAATTTAGCAGTGTAAGACTAGAGGGAAGGCAGCTATTCATCATCACCCACCGCCAACTCTTGGGCTACTCTTTTACCACTGAATAGTGGGATTGACCATCACTTATAACACCCCCATGGCTGAAAGGGCGAGTATGGTTGGCGGGACGAGGATTTGAACCCGCAACCCTCAGCTTACGAGTCGAGCACCCTAACCGTGCCGGGCCACATAGATAGATACAGAATTTATCTTAGACATTATTAATTTATGTGACAAAATTATACTGCACAATATAAACCGAGTAAGCTGTAAATATTTGAATGTAAGAAATCAGGCTAAAAAGTAGATTAACCAAAACACTGGTAGAGTAGTTACTATAGATATTACTCAAAGTGATTCTGGAATAGAGAGAGCTACATTTTCTCTATTTCAGAATCACTTTAAAAGAAATACAAAAGAAACTGATTAGGAGGGTCAGGAGCAAGTGTGAGAAGTAGAAATCTTTAATGTAAGATTAATATAAAAAATTCTAAGTATCAGAAAATAAATGTTTCACTTATAATAACCTTAATATAACAATGTGTGAGAAAAAGTTTATAACATTCTCATAAAATAAGAACAAACAGTGTTTCTCACAATCACATAAATTTTAGGTAGATCATAACTCAAGATATTACATATATTTTCTTGAACAATCTTGAAAATGTTAACTAGAAATGATACTTGAAACTTGATGATGCCTTTACTGGTGAAACCATGGTCATGAATAAATGACATATTTGTAAAATGTACGGTTGTCTTCTTTTTTTCATTAAGTTTTTTAGTGAATTTTTATGATAAAACAATCTTAAGAAATACACCCAAAAATCAATAACTTGCACAGTAGTATCTTTCATCTTAAAAATGGAGGATTTGAGCATTAATAGATTTTCACTCATTTACTTACAGAGAGAATTGTCCCATCAGGCAAAACACATGTGCACTCCTCCTTACGCACACATGTGGTATAGTCTCTCCAGACATAGGGGGCACTGCAGGTTACGGTTGGTCGGCATCCAGGAATACACAGGTCTGAAGGGGTTCCAAGTGCACATTTCTGTTCATTGACAAGAAGTTTAAAAAAGGACTGGCAAGTCTGATTACAGCGGTAACCACAGTCATCATACACTTGGGTTAAAGGACACGGAGGAGCTGAAAAACAGAAGTTATTTAGTTTAATTTAAATATCATTCTGGTAAAAAGTAACATAAATAATAATTCTTAACAATTTACTTGAAACTCCTTACTTATAAGTGAATTTCTGAGAGATATGAAACTTCAATTTTATAAATATAAAAGAAGGCCTGTCAGAATTTGTTCACTGAAACACCATAAAATCAAGAGCTATTACATATGTAATACTAGTAGTTCTTTAAAAAAAAAGACGAAAATAATGATATAATCATTAACAGTATAATCGTTTTGGTACAGTAATCATACTAAAAGTTTGTTTCCTGCAGATTTAAAAAAAAGAACTATCACAAATATACACTCTGAATACTAACAGGACATATTCTGATAATTTAATGAGTTTAAATAAGTCTTCAGATATATACACAGCAACAACTGACATGTATAATAAACTATAACACACAGCAACAACTGGTTATTTTCCAGTCACACTGCATGACATATATATTAAACTATAACACACAGCAACAACTGGTTATTTTCCAGTCACACTGCATGACATATATATTAAACTATAACACACAACAACAACTGGTTATTTTCCAGCCATACATCCATGACATATATATTAAACTATAACACACAACAACAACTGGTTATTTTCCAGCCATACATCCATGATGCATGCATTAAAATATAACACACAGCAACAACTGGTTATTTTCCAGCCATAGATCCATGACACATATATTAAACTATAATATACAGAAACGACTGGTTATTTCCATACATATAAAATAGTAAAAAGCTCACCTGTAGTGACAGGTGGGACAGGTGGGACTAAAAAGATGAAAAAGAAAATTTGACATTAGCCTTTCACAGTTAGATATAGAAAACATATTCATAAAACCTTTTCATACATGCATGATGTGTACATTAAACTCTAACACATAGCAACAAGGTTAACATTTTCCTCCACTAAAAATGTATTTCTAACATATATTCACCTTACCTCACACCTTGCTTTCCCAATTCAGTGCTGCCCTCTAAATGCCAATATTTTTGCTCGCCACTAAACTAGAGGCTACTACCTAATCTTACATTTCCATTTGATATTGCTGCATTTTGGCATGCAAATCATCATGTGGCAGCCTTCTATCAGTAGGAGTGTGATACAACCTCCTAGCACAGCTGACTCCCTCTATATTGATCGTTCATTTGAGGTTAGGCAACAAAGTAAAATGAATAGATGTAATACATTTTCAGTGTGAAATTGTTAACTGCTGATACAATATGTAACCTTCAGTCACATCAAAGTGGTGGAGGGGCCGGTGCAAAATTTTGCCTAGATGAGACCTCTTTGGGAAGTACCCAAAGGAAACCCATGTAGAGCAAAACCCTCTACCTTGGAACATATTGGTTGGAGATCACTAGTTGGAGATCACACCTTGTCTGTAGCAGTGTATGCTCTTTACCGAGAAAGGAAGTGTCTAAAGATAAAAAAAGTAGTCCATAACCTGTATCAGACTTTTAAAAATGTTATATGTGTAGTGTAGCTAGGGTGCATTAAACCATACGTGGTGGGTCAATTCAAGTGCAAAATCAGGCAGCAACAGGAATTTGTCATCCAAGCATCTCTGCCATCTTCACCTCAAGCCCAATGAAGCAGAACAGGAAAGTAACATCCACCCTCTAACTGAGTATGGACTTATATTGGCTGGTCCAACAGCAATCCAACACCAGACTACTAAAACAGGCTAATACTAGGTGTTAAATTACGTAAGGAGGATGGTCAGGAATCATCTGCCTGTTTTACACATGATAGTCCATGAGTTGGTACAGTCTTGATTGTGCTTGTTTAGGAAAAATGAGCACTGTGACAATGCCCTGAGTAGTCTTGTAGAACCCCCACCTCATGGCTGAGTGGTATATCAGACCAGGATAGCCCTACATTGTATGGGGTTTCTTTAAACATATCCTGGCAGGCAACACAAGCAGGGTCCTGTAAGGTACTAGAGTAAGAAAGAAAAATAATTATCCATGCAGAAATAGTATGATATGTGAAGAATAGTGACCAGAGACATTTCATAGCCTGACAAGACAAAAAAGGGTCATATGATAGAAACAGGGTGCAACAAAACTGTGAGGGGGTCATTCTCATGCCTATCCAAAAAATCTCCTTCAACAGATTACAGAAACGAACAATCAAAGAGGGAGTGACATGACAAAACTTGAGGGGAGGATACTAGAAATGCCAATATGCATTTCCATCCAATGAAGAATATGCTAAACAAATGAGCTGTCAAAAAAAATCCTGTGAAAGTAAAGGGATAAGCATCACGATGTATGAAGGATTCCATGGAAGAAGTGTGGTCCAAAAAACAATGAAACACGTGTACAGGACAGAGAAGTGCTCTGGATCCAAACAGAAATAAAGATAAAAAAGGGGGTGGAAAGGTGTGAATGCTTTATTTACCCTCACACAGCACAAGCATTTTGGAGAGAAAATTGCCATTCAGAACAAAAAAGGCATAAAAGCAATGGTGTACATATCAGAATGCTGATGACAATAGGCATGAAGCAGGAGGAAATAAGTTTTAAAAGTAGATAGTACAAGGAATAGGAAGTCAGAGGCTAGAGGAAATGATTGAGACAAAAAATTCAATGATGGGTCACCAATCCTCACCTTCTTTGATACTACAAACAAATGGAAATGCAAGAAAACATCCAGTAGAAGACTGGGAAAGGTGTGAGGTCAGTGTCAAAAGAGAAAAATAGAAACCAGATACATTCACTCTAGATTCGATGGAAACTAGAATACCTGCAAAAAATCGAATGCCACCAAAGAGCCCAGCAACAAACAAACAAAAAGACCAAGGAGAGAGAAGAAAATGATAACCATACCAAAGTAGAAGTCAATAAATGACTAAAGATCATCTGAAAATTGAACTGGAGACCTGTGATAAGCCTCAAACAACAGTTGCAAAGAAGATAAAAAAAAACAACACAAAACTGGTGTGAGAGACAGATGAATCCAGAAAAACTGAGTTAGGTTAAGATGAACAGCAGTATCAGGCCTAGGACCCCAAAGAGGAAGAAGAGGATTTAGCCTCTGAGAAGCTAAATATGGGATCCCCAAACAATGGAAAGCTAAGGCATGCTGATCCAATAAATAGGAAGGTCAAGGCATGGCAGTATCTTCTCTCAATTGATTAGCAATGTCTGAGCAAAGGAAGATGCCAGAAAAATAAGAGTCCAAATTCTCACCAGTCCACCCCTGATCCCCCACAAGCTCTGCCTCTGAGCTGACTTAACATATGAGCACCAAATTGAGAGATGATGATTGAACAATCAGAGTCAGCTGCACCAAGAAACTGGGTCACACTCTTATTGGTGGAAGTTTGTCGCATGTTTATTTCCATGCTAAGATACCAATATTACATGGAAACACATGAAAAAAGATAGGAGCTCAAAGCTAGTAGTGAACCAAAACGTTTGCATATAGAGGGCAGCACTGTATTAGGAAAGTTAGATGTGAGAGAGGTCATGTATCATATCAGATGGTTATTTTACAGCCATATGTGCATGGCGGCATGTATATTAAACTATAATACACAATAACAACAACTGGTTATCTTCCTGTCACACTGCATAATGTGTGTATTACTATTGTATGTTTCCATATTACTAAGACTGATGAAAATTTGATTCTTTCAGCAACTAATATATCTCTGGTGATTGCTATATAATATGTTTAATGTATAATGTGGACATAGCCATTCATGTGGATGTAACTAAAATCATACAATAATTACAGTTGTATTGGAAATTTTATAGTTATGTAAAACTTTTTATTTCAAGAAGCAGAAAAGAATCCCTGTAAAATGAAAATTTTTATTAAAGTCCAATAAATAACATTATTCTCATATAACAATAAAGCATATGGTTATATATAACTAATAACAAGATTTTCAAATTTTGAATAACTGAAAAAATTTGCAAAAATGTTTTTATTTAACCATTTAGGTATGTACTTTTTTGCAGCTATATCATAAAAATTCAACAATTTTCAAGTACAAATGTTAATAATTTTTTGAATAGCAATATATACCATGTTCGATACTGATCAGTAGCTCAGATCATCAGCTAACTCCAATTAATGTGACGACACACTAAAAAACTAGACTAAACTCAAGTTATGGCTCATCATTATATTTCACTTGAGAAAAGGATAACTTAATTTTAAATGTACTAAAAGCAAGATATGATACACAATTTCGGAGTTTGGTCTTACCACAAGAGCAGTAGAACCTGACTGAATAATCTTGACACTTATGTCCTTTCTTCTGTAAGGAGTTTTGACACACCAGTCCTACTGTTGGTGAACATTTCACTCCAAAATCTCCTGATTCTGTGTAATCAACCACAGTCTTCCCAATACGAGTTTTACACTCAATGCCTGCAATGTATTTATCAAAACATACATTTCCACGCTTCTGTATATCTTCTAAAAGTTCCAGGTCTCCTTCTCCAGAAGTAGGGCTATCATTGTTAAAGAAAGGTGTCCAGCTTGGAACACATGATGGAATAGGTTTTGGTCGAGGAACGGCTGTAAACAGAACAAGAAATACTTGCTTAAAATTTTACAATTCAAACATAATAAAAACAAATTTTGTAAAATAACCCATAAAAATGTTATCATTATATCAAGATGTCTAAAAAAGTGGCTGAAATAGGTTGTGAAAAATTACATGTATTTTTCTAAAATATATGTTAAATAGAAATAACATTAGCTTCCATTTGTTTTTAACAGTTATTTAAACTTTATATTTTACAATGTTGTGAATACAAAATACTATTGAAAGTAACAGTGATAAAGATCTCTGAAGAACAACGGTATTGAGAAAACAGGCAATGAAGCTATATTAGCAAAATTTAAGAACAAACTGTTTTTGTAATTTTCACTGAATGTGAAATAACAAATATTATGGATTGATAAGTAAACATAAATAAAGCAATTCCCACAATAAAACTGTAACTAAAGCACTGGTTAAACAATGCGTCTTGCTTAAGTATCAGTGGTTTATACTAGTACAGAGACAGAAAAATAAAAAGATAAGTGTTCAGTTCCATGAACATTCCTTTATGGTGCAACAACATTTTAACAGATCAGGTGTTTAACTATATTACAGTGACAGTTAAAAAATATCCATTCTCAAACAAAGATATCATAAAAAACAAACTACTAATTTTTAAATCAAGAACTTTTAGTGTAGAATGAATCCTAAAGTAAACAGGCTAAAGTATAGAACTCGCAATAAGTGTTACTGTAGATCTTTATGGCAGACATAATAGTTAAAGTTCTAAGAGTAGATACTAATAATGAACAATAAGTTAACAAGTTAGAGTGAAAAAACTAGTTAGATGTTACTGGAGAACTTAATGGGAGAGACAATAGTTAAAGTTCAAACAGTAGATAATAATAATGAACAATAAGTCAACAAGTTAAAGAACTAGTTAGATGTTACTGGAGGACTTAATGGGAGAGACAATAATTAAAGTTCTAACAGTAGATAATAATAATGAGCAATACGTTAACAAGTTAAAGAACTAGTTATATGCTACTGGAGAACTTAATGGGGAGACAATAATTAAAGTTCTAACCGTAGATAATAATAATAATGAACAATAAGTCAACAAGTTAAAGAACTAGTTAGATGTTACTGGAGAACTTAATGGGAGAGACAATAATTAAAGTTCTAACAGTAGATAATAATAATGAGCAATACGTTAACAAGTTAAAGAACTAGTTATTTGCTACTGGAGAACTTAATGGGGAGACAATAATTAAAGTTCTAACCATAGATAATAATAATGAGCAATAAGTAAACAAGTTAAAAAACTAGTTAGATGTTACTGGATTTGATTTATGTATACAAACACTATATGAACCTCTAGGTCAGTGGTTCTCAAATTATTTTGTTTGTGGAGAACCTGAATTTGTTTTTCATCCCAACAGAGATTATGCACTACGCTGCTACTTTCTAACCAAAGACCATCTCAATGAAGCCTGTGTACCACAGTTTCAGAACTGGTGCTCTATGTTTTTGATAATAACTAATAATTAAAGATACTTTATGTAAGTCTAAAGATAAGTAAAGAAATTGAAATATTGCACAGAACTTACTTTTGGGACATTTATCACTATAGCAGAAAAATCTCACTTCATAATCATAACATTTTCCAATTTGGTACTTGTTGTAACAGCTAAATCCTGTGTCAATGTCACAAGTTACATTTTGTTTGACTTCTCGATAATCATGCTTAGTTTTAGCAAGCCGACATTCAATGGCTTTCAGTTCAGGTTTCTGACACACTCTATACATACTCTGTTGACAAAGAAGAAAACAAGTGTCCACTTTTATCAACTATAAATATATAAACTTCAAACACAAATAATCATTAAACTGATATGCTACCAGTATTATATATAGAGATACTATCAAACAATTAGATACACAACCATTAGAATTTAGACCTCATCTCACACAATTAAATAAACAACCAGTATTATATAGAGTAACATCATACAATTAGTATTATATAGACCTCATATTACATAATTAGATTTACAACATATCATAGACCTCATATCATACAAATATTTATACAACCAGTAGTATTTAGACCTCATATCATACCATTGATCAAGTGAAAATTTTACCTTGATATCCTTATTATGCCACTGATAAATATCAACAATAATTTATTAAATGTAAGAAAGGCCACTGACAGAAAATAATTACTTGCTTCTAGCAACTTTAATAAACTGTGTTACTTGCTGTTCAGTGACTCCAACTTTTGTAAAATTCTAGAAAACAAATCAAAATTTGTCCATACAATGCATAAACAGCAATTTCTTATCATCATAAGATAATTATTTGTGTAAATTCTTTTAAATACACAAAAAAGGCACAAATCAATTCTAAGTAGTGATCAATTTATTTCAAGTATTTGAGTTCTTTGAGTTACACATAGAACAGCTTTCACATACAAGGTTTATTCAGAAAAATAATGTGAAATTTGGTTAATATACACAATATTTTACAATACTACTTTTCTCTATTTTACAAGTTTACACTTTTACATTTTGACTGATTCTAAAGTAATAAACTCTTCATATATATTACTTTTATGATTTTGATAAAATTGTAAACAGAATGCAAGTTAGAAATACTATCTCAAATAATGATTTTATCATTTATTAGTTCACAAAATCCCTAATAGAAGTATTAGTTCAAGAATCCTGTTATGATATAAAAAAGTATATTCTTTGTCATCACAATTTAATGATTATTTAAATAAAATTCCAACTATCTTTTAACAACTAATAATGAAGACTATTTCTTCAATCTTCTTGTAGTGCCATACATTTAGCTCTGTGGCTTATTGTTAAAAACATATTTGCACTATTGCACAGAGTTCATTAAATATTTCTAAGAACCCATGAATGAAAGCAAAGGATAACATGCTAAGATATTTCAACCACACTAAATCTACATATCCAGTGCCATCAAGGCCTTTAATACAATATCAGGGCTCACAAAAACCAGCTGGGATACGACAGAGGTAGTAGTGGCCTAGGCACTATACCAGGGCCATAGCCAGGTTCAGGCAGAGGAGGCAGTTGCCTCCTCACTTTTTCCCAAAAACTGGGAGATACATTTATGGAAAACTCTAACATTGGAAAAAAATTAAATGTCATCAATAGAAAAGCAACTCCAATCAGTCAATGAAAGGGCCCAAAGCAATTTTATAATTGCTCTTTATATTATGTATTATTTAAAAACAGCAAATGCATTTCCAATGCATCAAAAAAGGTGCCCAATTAGTTTTTAACTGCTCTGTACAATATTTATTATTTAAAAACTGACATACACATACACATTAGTTAAGTTTAACAACTGCTCACCATTGACTGTTTTATACTTCATATCTGACTGATTACTGACTTTAAACTTCATATTTGACTGTTTGACTGGCCTTAAACTTCATATCTGACTGATTACTGACTTTAAACTTCATATTTGACTGGCCTTAAACTCTTTGTATCTGCTGACAGTTTTCAACTTCAGATCTGTTTTTGAATGGTTTGAAACTGGATTGTCAGTAAATTTTACACTTCATATCTGACTGATTACCGATTTTAAACTTCATATCTGACTGTTAGTTAATTTTACACTTCATATCTGGCTGTAGGTTAATTTTAGACTTCAAATCTGACCATTAGTGGGTTTAAACTTCATATCTGACTGTCAGTTAATTATAGACTTTATATCTGACTGCCAGTTAATTTTAGACTTCATATCTGACTGTTAGTTAATTTCAGACTATATATCTTACCATTCACTGGTTTTAAACTTCAAATCTGACTGTCTGTTAATTTTAGACTTCATATCTGACCTTTCACTGGTTTTAAACTTTGTATCTGACTGTCTGTTAATTTTAGACTTCATATCTGACTATATACTGGTTTTAAACTTCAAATCTGACTGTTGACTCATTTTCAACTATTCTTACTTGAGTTTTCAGTGGTTTGAAGTTGTCGAAATATGTTTGTTGATTTGTTCTAAACTGTCCATATTTCACTGTTCACTTGTTTAAAGACTTTGAAATTATTTATATCTTACTGCTGACTGATTTGAAACTTTTTGTATTTGACTGTTTACTGATATGAAAATATCTATACATGTGTGTTTAATTGTTTGAAACTGTTTATACATGACTGTTTACTGGTTTTAAACTAATAATTTATGAGTGTTGACTGATTTAAACTGTTCATATCTCACTGTTCACTTGTTTACAGTCTGAAATAATTTATATTTCACTGTTGTCTGGTTTGAAACTATCCATATATAGGGTGTACCAGAAGTCTGGGCCTATAGGGAACAACATACACAATTTATTCTTAAATTTAGTTATTATTAAAATTGCATGCCATTAACAGCCATACATATATGCATTCTAGGTATACTGTGCCATCAGGGTATCTGCTTTCCTGAAATATATACAACTGACATCAGAAATGATTTTGTTTAACTTTAAGAATATAATTTTTATTTTCCCTATAGGCCCAGACTTCTGGGACACCCTGTACAAATGTTAACTGGCTTAATGGTCTTATATTTTTTAAAGTTAAAACAATATACCCTTATTTGTTGACAAGGAATCCACTTTGAGACTAATAATGGTTGGAGATGGCTTGAATGGGTAATGACGAAACACTTTAATATAAGTTTAACATAACAGCAAATGTACAACGTTTCAACAAGATTTTGTCATCATGAGGGTGTCAGATTTACTTCCAGTTCTTTGGTTTAACACACACACACATATATACATAAATCTTTACAAGCTAGTTCAATCTGTACATGGTGATGACTCCACTAGGAAAAACCATGGTCAAAAGAAAGTGAAGTATCTGTGAAACATATGATTGTTTTTGTTTTTCTCAATTCTATAAAATTTATTTTACAAAACCCTGAGTATAAAAAGATAAAATGATAATAAGAAGCTAACCTTTTTAATGTTGCACAGAAAATCTAATAAAGTTTCTTGTACATTCTAGAATAAACTTTACCTTACTTTCAAATAATAAACCACTCAAGTGTGATTTACAGTAAATTACTTACCAAGTAGATATCTATCACCAATATTAGTTGGTATGGTATTTGTAATTTGTATAGAATTATTTCAATAATAAGAAATATCAAAATAACTGTCCATTTCAATATACTACTGATGTATATATGATCTATACCTGATACATTTTGATAGGTTCAAAATCTCCTTCACCATCTTGATCATCTTTATTCCACCATTCTGTCCAGTTACACAGAGGTGCATGTCTAGGTTCTAAAACTGAGGTAAAAATAATCATAGTTAACATAGCACACCTTGTACTGTACCCAAGAAAATATTTAAGTATTTTTATCTTACTTATTCAAAAACAGCCTTTATTGTCATGTAATTGTAAGTCTATCACAAACATCAGAATCTACAGAAGTCTATAGTATCATGATAAAGAGCAGAATCTATAGAAATCTCAGGTATAATCAGACACAGCAGAACCTATAGAAGTCTTTGGTATAATCAGAAATAGCTGAATCTTTAGAAGATTCTACTAAAATGAAAAATAGTAGAATCTATAGAAGTCTCTGGTATGATCAGAAGCAGTAGAATCTATAGAAGTTTCTGGTATAATCAGAAGCAGCAGAATCTATAGAAGTCTCTGGTATAACCAGAAGCAGTAGAATCTATAGAAGTT
Source organism: Limulus polyphemus (assembly GCF_000517525.1). Lineage (NCBI taxonomy): Eukaryota > Metazoa > Arthropoda > Merostomata > Xiphosura > Limulidae > Limulus > Limulus polyphemus. Next base: position 70,297 of record NW_013668666.1, on the reverse strand, counting down.
TCTGGTATGATCAGAAGCAGTAGAATCTATAGAAGTCTCTGGTATGATCAGAAGCAGTAGAATCTATAAAAGTCTCTGGTATGATCAAAAGCAGTAGAATCTATAGAAGTCTCTGGTATGATCAAAAGCAGTGGAATCTATAGAAGTCTCTGGTATGATCAAAAGCAGTGGAATCTATAGAAGTCTCTGGTATGATCA
>NW_013668666.1:64244-69500 GCF_000517525.1 Limulus polyphemus | reverse complement strand
TCAGAAGCAGTAGAATCTATAGAAGTCTCTGGTATGATCAGAAGCAGTAGAATCTATAGAAGTCTCTGGTATAATCAGAAGCAGTAGAATCTATAGAAGTCTCTGGTATGATCAGAAGCAGCAGAATCTACAGAAGTTTCTGGTGTGATTAGAAGCAGTAGAATCTATAGAAGTTTCTGGTATGATCAGATGCAGTGGAATCTATAGAAGTCTCTGGTATGATCAGATGCAGTGGAATCTATAGAAGTCTCTGGTATGATCAGAAGCAGCAGAATCTACAGAAGTCTCTGATATAATAACAAACAGCAGAATCTATAGAAGTCTCTGGTATGATCAGAAGCAGTAGAATCTATAGAAGTCTCTGGTATGATCAAAAGCAGTAGAATCTATAGAAGTCTCTGGTATGATCAAAAGCAGTGGAATCTATAGAAGTCTCTGGTATGATCAAAAGCAGTGGAATCTATAGAAGTCTCTGGTATGATCAGAAGCAGCAGAATCTAAAGAAGAGTGGTATATTCAGAAATAGCTGAATGTAGAGAAGTCTCTGATATAATAACAAACAGCAGAATCTACAGAAGTGTTAGATGAAGCCATATAGAAGACTAAGAAAAGTAATACAGAACAAGTTATAATAATAGAAGTCTAAATCAAAGTCATATAGGAAAGTTATATAACAATCTAGTGTAACTACTTAAAGCAAGCTACATAAAGTACCTGATACAATCATATAGGGCAGTCTGTGAACAGCTGAGAAGTTAACTCAATTAATTGATATCAAGAGCATCACTTGGTGTCACGTAAAATATCAGATTAATCAAAATTATAATTAAATCAGTTAATGTCATGAACATAATCAAAATTAATGTTTCTGATAATTACTATTTTCAATTATTCCAACTATCCAAGTATCATGTGTCAATAATCTATTAGTTGACTGTAATCAGTTAATGAGCTTGACAATTGATTAGCAAGGTCCACTAATCACCTAGCTCTAAAACAGAGTTCACTCACTTTTCTTAGTAGATCTGCAATAGCTAAGATTTTTTGTGTTATGAAAAGCATTAGAGCTGTAAGCTAGTGACTGTTATTAGTAATTTCTTTTCACAAAAACAAAATGCTCTGGTTTAATTATGGACTTAAGAAAACTTTGATAAACAAGATTTAATACTTATACTAGCAGAGACCCACAAAACATATGCAGTCAATTTAGCATCTTTATTGCAATAGTACTTCTAATTGCAGACACTGAAATCTACAAGTCCGTTTGTCTTAGGCCTAATATTCTTAAGACTATATTAACCCTTTGACTGCAGCTGCTTTAAATGCATGTGGAATTTTTGAGAGCTGTACACTGTATACAGCACACTTGCATTCAACTGCTGGAGGTGGACTATACCTTATACAGTAAATCAGCAATCAATGGGTTAAATATGGTCTATATTTGATAAAGAGATAAATTAACACTGTAACTTGTGTATATTTTTTCCCATAAGTTTTGTTGGGGCTAAACTTTACCGTACTTAATACTTTCAAAAAATAAACTTACAATGTTATTCTACAACCTAACATTAGACCTTTAATAAGCTTTTAACATGTTGTACAAAAATATCTACTAAAGTATATTTACAGCACACCTTCCCTTTACATTCATTGAAAAGAAGTGTGTGCCCATGTGCATTTAGACAGTAAGGTGTATGCACATTTTCAGGACAGCTAAAAACTGAGTATTATTATAACAAATTCCATTACATAAAGATCAGAAGTTCAACTCTGTAATTATGGTAAGAGCATTTTTCACTCCTTCATTAAGATGTACAAAATTTACTGTTAAAGCTTTACTTTTATAAAAGGAACAACACTTTTCTAAATCCTTTTTAAGATAGAACTTTAGGTTCAGATTTGTAGCCAACATTAAATATTTCATTTTCTGGAAGCATTCAAGGATTTTTCAACCACATACAAGATGCCAAGTTCAGCAAAAGTTCAAAACTACTTTAGGATTAAGACCAAGTATATTCTTACAAGAGAATTAGTAAGAGTCAGATCAAAGAGTCAGAAATAAGATAAATTAATCCAAGGACTAGTGATCAAAGCCGTATGTTAAAGTATTGATTAAGCTAGTAAAATACCCATGTTCACAGTATGTTTTCAGCACTTTTGCTTAACAATGAAAATTCCACACTTCAATCATAGGCAGTCAGAATAAGTCTGTACTGTTTTTTTCCTCTTATGGGTGAGACAGTTGCAAATAGTATGTGACATTTATAGCATAGTATAACTGCATACCAAGTGCTACACACTTGTCTACAAGTGGGACAGCAGTAAGTTTATGGGCTTACAACATGAAAATCTAACGTTTGATTTCCCATGGTGGATACAGCAAATACTCCAATGTGATTTTGCTAAAAAACAAAAAAGCTACACATTTATGTTGTTTAAACTAAACTGTTGTAATTTTTGTTAGTCTCTACTTCTGTTCTTTCTTTCTTTTCCTTCCTGTTACAGTCACACCATATATTTCAGTGATTTGTCCTTTTAAAGGTCCCATCATCTTCATTTTAAGGTAGACAGAAAATCAGCCAACATATATTGTAGTAATAATAATAATCATATTCACATAACAAAAGAACACAATTACCTATGGAAAACTATGTTCACTTATTAAAAAGTAAATAGTATTTAGTTTTTACTTTCCTTCAACCACAATATCTATTTTGTTATCATGCACAAAATAAACAATGTTGCAATAGAAAACAAAAACTAATGTAATTACTGTGCACATTCTAAATAACAAATATAAGATTGCCTAATGCTATCTTATGTGCAGGTAAAAAAAAATCTATAAACATGTATACCGTGAATATTTCCAACCTTAATAAAGATGTGAAATTATTCAATTGTTAAAGCCATGAAAGTAACTAATTTTTAATTATATTTTATTTAAATTTGTAGTTTTAACACGTGAACAGCATATTCCAAATAAGGTTGAACTACTAATATAAAAGCTGTAATGATGTAGATACTAGGAATAAAAGATATGAATTAGTAATAATTAAAGGAAAGATACAAAATGGTTTTTCAAACATGCAAGTAAAATGAATATTACATATATTGTTAGTTATAAACAAACATAATTTTATCATACCACAGTCACAGTAAAGCTGAACTGAGTAATCATGACATTTTCCACCTTTTCCTTGTTGGTTATTATAGCATATCAGTCCTTTGGTAGTGGAACACTCTACACCATTGTCTCCAGTTTCTTTCCAGTCAACAAACTGCTTACCCTTTAGAGGAGACTTTAATGAAGCTTTACACTTAATGCCCTTAACCTGATCCGCACTACAAAACTGATATTTCTTTACGAGTTCTTTCACTGACTCAAAGTCTCCATCACCAGTATAAGGAACATCTATATTATAAAATTTAGTCCAACCTGGGGTGCATTTTGGAATAATGACTGGTGTTGTCACCGTGGGTGTTATACTTTCAGTCTCAGTCTGTATCGGACCTGTTTGATATTCAAAAGTACACGATATAACTTAGCTTTAATTATTACACACATTCACATTTACATGTCATCAAATATTTAAAACAAGTTTGTATTTAATATCACAGTGCCTTTATCAAAGTAAATGATAAAACTTAAATTATGAAGATTTCTCACTTATAAAATTCCAAGATAACAAGGGACCTGTTGATCTATCTAGGCCATCCCACCCACTAAAACTTTAAACAAAAATTTAAACCAGTTCTTATCATTTAAATATTTAACAATACTTGCTTTAAATTTCCTGAAACCTATAATCTATCTAAAGACAACCCATTTCAAAGGCCAACTACCCTGTTCAAAAAATAATCCTGTCTAAGCTGAAGATGATTATTACTCTGCCAGAAATGATTTGCATACCCTAGTCATACCATTCTAACTATTAAGTATGACAAAATATAATGCATTGACACTTTTAAACACCTCAATAAGATCACCTATAACTCATTTTTTTCAACAGAAAACAAGTTCAGAGAATCTTAACTTATATTTTTATGACAACCTTTCCTTCCCAGTTATCATCTTAGAGAAGCCCTCCTCTGAACCCTTTCCAAAAATTTAATGTACTTTCTAAGTTAAGGAACACAAAACTAAACAAAATACTTCAAATATGACCTAACCAGTGATCTACACAATGAAATTATAACTTAAAAGCTGAGGTACCCATACTTTGTCCGACTTATGAACTTAAAAAAATGTGTGGATGGATGGATGCAATGATAAATTACACAAAAATCCTAACTTTCACACAGTCTATTTACAACATATTATTACAGTGTTCATTATTACCTCATCAAAAGTTTTGTATAAGTTTTAAGAACTCAATATTTGTATACTTAAAACATGGTATATATTGTGCAATGGTCAGGGTGACTTTGTAGGAAGAGGTAGCAGCCAAAGTAGTGGTGTTAGAGGTGTTTTCTGTTACCCACTTTCAACATCCAGCTCTTAATGTCCTTCCACAGTGTTTCACATGATTAATTAATTGATGGTCATTGGCTGCAGAAATGTCAAAGACTGAAGTTGAAAGGTCACAGCTCAAAGTAGAAAGTGGGTATAATTCAAGAAACAACTTTTCATATCAGCCTTATGACAGCTGTTGAAATAGAAACTTCAGCTGAGCTTATGTAGTATTGCAATGGTGGTGGTAATTTTTTTCATTGCATTTCTCCACAAAAAGTACTAGTTCACTCTCTAAGATATGTAAGACATTTTTGAGCCCCCATTATGTGTATGTTGTTTTATAAGAAAATTTCATGAAGTTTTTTTGTTTTTGGTGTAAGGATGTAGTGCCTAATATAAATGTATTTAATGTTAAATTATGATAAAGATAATAAATGCTCAATAACAGCAATAATAGAGTGGAGGAGGTTGTGCCCCCCCCCCCTCCATTAACATGCCCCTTGTTTACATCTATTATCCCACAAAGTTTGGTTGCGATTGGCCCAGCAACTTAGGAGTAGTCAGAAAATGGACAAACAGTCCAATTTTTTTGTGCTTTGTATGTATAGATTTAGACTTTATTCAAAATTTCTGTAGAAACAACCTAAAATCCTATTAGCCCTGCCACTAACAACAACAACCGAATGAATGGCTTAAGACTATTAATGGCTGGAAACTGCTTGAATGGGTAATGAAGAAAAACTTTAATATAAAATGTGTTCCTCGTCATCAAATTTGAATTCATCACGGCGATTAATCGAGGT
>NW_013668666.1:55415-63777 GCF_000517525.1 Limulus polyphemus | reverse complement strand
ACCTCGATTAATCGCCGTGATGAATTCAAATTTGATGACGAGGAACACATTTTATATTAAAGTTTTTCTTCATTACCCATTCAAGCCGTCTCCAGCCATTATTAGTCTCAAAGTGGGTTCCTCGTCATCGAATTTGAATGGCTTAAGAGACTGATCAACCAGTAAACCAAGATCTTTTCTTACATAATACTGTAGATGTTATTCACATCAAAACTATACTCAAAATTCATCTTGTGATATTTCACATGCATTACCTTGGATTTATCATAATCAAAAGCCATTTGCTATTTATTTGCATAACTAACCAAATGGTCCAAATCTTTTTGTAAGGCAGTAGCATCTGCCTCATAGCTAACAACACCCAAAACTTTAATGTTATCAGCAAATTTATGTAACTAATTGACTATTACTTCATCTATGTCATTAATGTAAATCAAAAAAGAACAAAAGTCCTAACACTGACCCCTGAGGTACTCCACTTGTAATGTTATCCTGTTTGAGTGAACTCTATTTATATAACCCTCTGCTTTTTCTCATCCAGACTCTTTTCTATCCAATCAGCTAACCTATCCACCTACACCAACCTTTTTATGTGGCACTTTATCAACTACTTTCTGAAGACCCATATTCTTGAACACTCATCAGTGTAAACAGTAACCTCTTCAAAGAATGTCAAAAAATCAGGTAAGTCAGATTTTCTGCTAGTGACACCATGTTGGCTATACAGTGAAATTTAAAAGCTTTTGTTAAATGACTCTGCAAAGCATTTTTTATCAGACATTCAAAATACTTTTCCACCACTGATGTAGGCCTAATAGGCCTATAATTACTTGGATAATATTTTACCACCTCTTTTGAGGTGATCTGACACCTAACACACTATTTAAACATTTACAAAAAATAGCAATAAAAAGTGGCTCACATTTTCCAAACCTTGAGAAAATGTGATCTTGCTCTGGAATCAATCATTTTTTAGACTTCTAATGTTTTTAACAAGATAAAAATTAATGCTACTATGTTATTCCCATGTAATATCTGTTTGGGATGTGAAATATTGCTTAAATTTTAATTAGTAATATTTGTTGAATAAGTACAATTTAATAACTCAATCACTCATCATCATCAGATATGAGCCTCTCTTTATCATCCCTCAAAGGCCCTACTCTTATCCTATTATTTTGATTACCATTAATGTATTTAAAGAAATCCTTACTGTTAATTTCAAATTTTTTAGTCAACCCTTTTTTTATATATCGTTTTGATTTCTTAATTTCCTGTTTGACCAAATCTGTTGATCTTCTATAGCAGTCTCCCATCACAGATGTCAATTTATAAAGATTTTGTTGCATTTTTATCCTTTGTAAGATAACCTGGGTTTTCTATAAGGAACATTTATTTTATGGATCAAAGTATCTGCAGTATAACACTAAACTTGCATGCAGCTTGGAAAAATTAAGATAAATAAAAAAATAAAAGCACAAGTAAATGTACCACACTCTGTCTTACTAGCTATCTTTTAAATAGTTTCTGTTCAATCACTGCATTCTATTTGTCAAAATGTCTGTATTACAGTTTAAACTATTGTTATATTCTAAAAAGAGTGAATAAGAAGCTTTATATAAAAATACAGCAAATCATAAAGGTTTTACATCTGACCTTTGTTCAAGTTATTTAGCTTAATATTATTGTTTTGATTATTCATATTTTAAACTTAGAGAGTAATAAGAGAAAAGCTCATCACAAACTAAATTATAAGTGATAAGAGATCTGAACTTCTTAGCAAGTATAAATTCCATATATATTGTTTAAGGGTGCTTTTATTTTGGTCTCTGCCAGTAAATACATATTTCGTTTAGCAAAATTCACACAAAAATGGGTAGTAGTGAAATTGCAAGACCATTAACACAGCTGAAAGAAGGCTATCAAGAGCTATGCTTAGCTCTTTTTAATTTAATGCTGTTCATTCTCATCTACATTATTTTCATTATCATAGCATTGGTTGTAACAGCTGGTGTTGAACCACAAACATGGTTATTAATCTATTTTACATTTATTGTCCTTGTAAAACTTTACTGCAGAACCAATCATCTATCTTATGACTGTCTTTTCTATACCTAGTATAGAAGTGAAGAGAGAATTTTATAGTAAAGGAATAAACAACTAAACAGGTGGTAGACTTCTGTCAGTACAGGCAGTGATTATCCATCTTCTGAATATCTTTTCCATATCTAATATGGAAACAATGGCAGAAATTCATAGTAGAAAAAGTGGCCAATAAAACAGACAATAAACTTCTGCCAGCAGAGGGAGTGATAAAAAATACCCTAAACATTCAACATTCAATTTACAAACATTACTAATATCTCTTTCTCTTATATTTTGGAACTTAGCATTAAATTTCAAATATTATTTCAATCCTGCAATACACTTTAGTAAATACTTACCACAACCACAATAAACTCTAATGCTGTAGTCGTGACAAGACTTTCCTTTTTTCTGTAGCCAGTTGAGACATACAAGACCCTTCCTTATAGAACACTTAATCCCAACATCTCCAGTTTCAGTATGATCCACCATTTGACCATTCACAAATGACCTACACTCAATCTTTTGAATCAAGCTGTCATCACAGAGATCATACTTGTTACGAATATCTTTAAAGAGTTCGATGTCTCCATCACCAGATTTGGGACTATCAATATTGAAGTACTGAGTCCAACCAGGGACACAAGAAGGCATAGTCGTAGTAACAACAGGAACTAAAAAGAAAGGAATTTCCCATAATTTAAACCTGTATAGATTACTGAAAGATAATGTACTTAAGTGTTTGTTCAAAAATAATCATGATGTCAGATAAACACATAGGTTCAAGAAGTCTTAATATAAACAATAAAAACTCTACAATCCAAGAGCTTTTGAAAGGTGGACCTTTCTTCTTGAAGAGTAGACAGTTTATCCGTGAAAAAGAAAGGTCCACCTTTGAAAAGCACTCTGATTATTGGGTTTTTATCATTTAACATTCAGAACTAATAACATTTACCTTTTAGAAAAATGGTTTCACAAGTAGATGGATTCAGATTTCAAAATATGTTTCTAAGATCTGCATGAAAATAACTAGAATTATATCATGGCACTCGGCTATACTACTTTCTGTTTCTCTCTTCAAGATTTATTTTGTATCTTAATTAACACAATATCTCCTTCTTTTGTGATATAAATATTTAGTTATTTAATAAAGAGAAACGTATTCTATTATAATGCTTATGTCAAGTTTTGCTTCTGTAATTTAAAACATGCCATGTACTATAAATAATCCATTTATTACAAAAAATAAACTTTACTTAGACTTTCCAAGCCAAATGTGATCAAATGAAAGGAAAAGCATGGCAAAACATGTTCTATTATGTCAAACTATTACCAGCTTTGGCTATACTATGCACATATATATATATATATAATGTAAGTACTTCTTACACTACTTACTTTCTCTATTACAGCCAAGAATTTCTAATCGTAAACTTATCCAACCTTTCCACTGAAAGGGTACAATTCGTACAAAACGGACTTTCAGAGGTTTATCAAACTTGTTTGTAATTGGTGTATTCTGGTCACTATTTCCAGTGAAAACCTGTGGAAAATATTAAACCATAAATTTTTATACTATTTTGTTAAGATGATCATAGAAGGGAAACCTGCAAGGAAAGCACATGTAACAGTTTTAGTGTAACCTTTTGTAAGTTCAGTTTACTAAAACCCCTAACTCTATGTGTAGAACATTTTAAACAATATGTTAAACAGATGAAAATAACACTTTCATTCAAATGTGTGGTTATTTGAATATCATACTTAGAGGAATAAATAAATAAATAAAAAATAAGAAAATATAAAAGATAATCCACAAAAACACTTGTTCAAGACACCACTAATTCTATTTGGTAACATACAATTGCAAAGTGTCAACAAAATTATTAAAGCTAGAATACTGATCAGTTTCTTAAACGCATCTTTCTAAACAGTTTATACACAAATTGCTTTTCTGTTCATGACGTTGTTCGTTACAAGGTTCTTCATGATATATGCATTACACAAAAAGAAATTGCAGGTAATCCCACTAAACATTGCTGGGATCTACTGTATATTTTACATAGTAAATTGCAGGTAATCCCACTAACCATTGCTGGGATCTACTATATATTTTACATAGTAAATTCCAGGTAATCTCACTAATCATTGCTGGGATGTACTATATATTTTACATAGTAAATTCCAGGTAATACCACTAATTGTTGCTGAGATCTACTGTATATTTTACATAGTAAACTGCAGGTAATGCCACTAATCATTGCTGACATGTACTGTATATTTTACATAGTAAATTCCAGGTAATCATGTGAATCATTACTGGGATACACGATATTTTTTCATAGTAGAAATTGAAGGTAATCCCACTAATTGTTGCTGAGATCTACTGTATATTTTACATGGTAATTTGAAGGTAATCTCACTATTCATTGTTGTGATCTACTGTATACTTTATGTAAAAACTTGCAGGTAATCTCACTAATCATTGCTCGGATATAATATATATTTTATACAAAAAATTGCAGGTAATCCCAGTAATTGTTGAATGGATCTACTGCATAGTTTATATAGTAAATTGCTGATAATCCCAGTAATTGTTCAATGGATCTACTGCATAGTTTATATAGTAAATTGATGATAATCCCACTAATCATTGCTGGGATTTAATGTATATTTTATATAAAAAATTGCTGATAATCCCACTAATCGTTGCTCGAATCTAATGTATATTTTATACAATAAATTGCGAGTTATACCACTAATTGTTGCTGGGATCTACAGTATATTTTACATAATAAATAGCAGGTAATCCCAATAATCATTGATGGGATCTATTGTATATTTTACATTGTAAATGAGTGAGTGATTCCACCCAGCTGTTTCTGTCAGTTCCTTACACTAAGTATTGTGACAAAGAAAAATATAAAACTGTCCAATATAATGCTATATGTGGACCTCACTGTTGGTGAATGACATAAGAAGAACTTAGTAATTTCAAGGTTACTACACCATACCCTAATATGAATAGATTTCAACTCCTTCAGGAAGAGGGCAGAAAAGCAAAGTCTAATTTCAATATTTCTTGGCAAATGTTTTTGTAAAGTTGAAAAATTAATCTGTACTAATTTTTGCAATAAGAATACAGACAACAGGTTTCAGACACTTATTTTTCAGTAAAATTCTACTTTGCCATAACTTTTGAATGATTAACTTTCAAAACTTAAGAAAGTGTTTTCAACCATGAATACACTTCAATGCTATTTTAAGTGGTAAAGCTAACTTTTTAAAATACTGTTAGAGTACCTTTTAATATATATGGCAAACACCATTATAGATGAGATGCCAAAGATAGAGTATTTTAACTGTAGAAACTTCAAACATTAGTTTAGCTTTGTGACTTTTCTGTTCTCTAGAAATTTAAATGCAAATATATATATATATTAAACTTTTACAAGACTCCAAGATCTGTAGAAATACTGATGTAGTTTCACCTTCAAAACCAAGCAACATATTACTAGTCAGTGTTCGTCAAACCTGTATTTGGTGCAAACATCCTGTGTGTATTTTCCTGATGGTTGTTGTGGTGCTTCTCTTTTATTTATACTTGAGGTTTTACCAAACAGACATTAACTTAGAAATTATTTTTTGACACATCATCTATCTGTATGGTTGAAACAGTTTTTATCGGCACTTTAAGATACAATGTGGATTGTACCACATATTCTCCTGTTTGGTGATCCTCTACACAGAGACTGTTGACACTTCACCACACAGTGTGGTTTGGAGCACAGATGCTTCTCCCATGCGAGCCTCTACTTACAGACTGTTGTTACTATCATGTCACCATACAGTGTTGTTTGGACCACAGATGTTCCTTCCTGGAGAGCCTCTGGTTAGACTCTGCCATTACTGAAACCTAACCATATAATGTGGTTTGGATCATAGATGCTCCTCCCAGGTGAACCTCTACTTACTAACTGTTGTTACTGTCACACCACTATACAATGTAGTTTGGACAACAGATACTCCTCCCAGGTAAGCCTCTACTATCATACCTGTGGTATTCTGTCTGATGTCTGAAAGTTCACATATAGAGGGCAGAATAAAACAGAAAAAGCTAAACTTCTGAGTGGAGGGAAGTACTGTATTAGAAACCACAATATGTATACTACTATAGAATAGGTAAATAAGCAGTAGTTATTCCTTTGTCGACAAAAACTTTTATTTGATGTGTACCATCTAACTTTTTAATTAAAATATAATTTGAAAGCCAGTAAAACTTCTTAGCGAGTGGCATCTACATCATTTCAGTTATAAATAAAATATTATGTTCTTTTATGTACTGATGTTATTAGTATAAAAAATTTAGGGCTTGCATTTTTGTTTCAGTAAATAAAATTACATCTATACAGGTTTAAATTGTAATTTACAAAAAAATAAAACAAAGTTACCTTTTCACTTCCATCTGGTGATTTCAATACTGAAAATGCTACACTATCTTTACTGTAAAAGACCTTGTATGCTGTTACCCACTCTGGTTGCAAGGGATTTCCTTGTGTAATTACACCAGTGACATCTTGTAATTCTTGTAAATCCACCTATTTAATATAAATCAGAACTATAATAAATGACTAACTAAACACTGGCATTTCAGTTGTGTAACAGAAGTGGATGTCATGATATAAAATATTATCATTGATTTGTTGTATGATCATTATCATATTATTTCGTTTTTACATCTTAATTTATGATGTATTTTGTGTTTGTGACTCATTGTTGTCAAGAGTGTAGAGTGGCACGTGGGAACTAAAGGAAGGGGTGGTGGCAAACTGAAAATGGAATGAGAGATATAAAGTGGGCCAGCAGAGCCGAAAAATGGCAGATTGCAGACAAGATAAGGTTTATGTCTATGCTCATGTATTTCTATATCTTCAATTAATAATATATATGTTGATGTTGAAACAAGTGTAGTGCTTGCTGTTCATTCATCATTGCTTGTACTGTCAACAAGTCACAGACACCTACTGTAGAAGAATCCACAAAAACAAGGGATTTCCTTGAGTAATTATACCACTGACATCTTGTAATTCTTGTAAGTCCACTTATTTACTACAAATCAGAACTATAATTAATTCATTAACTAAACACTGGCATTTCAGTCATGTAACAGAAGTAGACTACTCATGTTTACTCTTGGTGAATGCCAAACTGATAACTTATACTTAAATCTAACACTCACTTTTGTAACAAGTCTTGAAATTTACAAAACAAATTTAATTCTCTTCCTTGTAAATATATTACAACAAACTGGACATTCTAAGATTACAAAAACATTGAATATTTGGTCCACCTTTTGAATTTCTTATGTACTCCTTCATATGTTAAGAAAACTTATGGTAAAAACTTCACTAAAATTGACTAACTCTTGTTGCACTGGGTTACAACATTTATACTGAATTATCTAAATTTTAGGTGTATTTCAGGAAGATTTATTTATTTGAAAATATTTTAAAACAAGCACACTGCAATATTCTATATTTATAACAAATCTTCAAACTATATTCCTTCAAATATAGAAAGCTCCTTGCCTTGAATTTTATAACTGATAAACAATTCAGCATTAGAAACATAAATATTTACATTTGTATGATAATCAATCACTACAAAAATTGAAAATACTTTTGGATGTTCCTGCACTGACCTGAATCCACTCATCTGTAGAAAGATACCCAGCACTCCATGCTGAGTTCCCATTTAACCTAGCTTTGTTTCCTAAAGTGGATGGTGAGCGGAAGCTTGATACACTAACTTCTTGGTCAGAAATGTAATCCTTTTCCATACCCCTTGGGAAGTCACATGCTAAGTATTAGAAAATAATTGTTATTTTGTTACAATATAATACAAACAGGTGCTGTCCTACATAGATTCCTTTTAAAATGAATATACAACATTATATTACATGGTGTGTCAGTGTATACATCATTGCATGGAGTGTTATTGTACACAGTATCACTATAAACATCATCACATGCAGAGTTATTGTACACCATCACATTACATGGAGTGGCAATGGATACCATGATATTACAAAATTTTTGTTTAGCAACGATTTTAATTTAGGGCCGGGTTTTTGTGAGAATTTGACATTGACAGGAATATTGTGTTTACTGGCTAGTTTAGTCCAAGTGTGGATAATTCTTGAGCTGGTTTCAGGAACAAAAGGTAAATTGCAGGGTAATGTTCTGTTGTTGGGTGTGTTAGTATCAATTTTGTGTCAGTG
>NW_013668666.1:46321-55050 GCF_000517525.1 Limulus polyphemus | reverse complement strand
TTGGGTTTGTTAGTGTCAATTTTGTTCGTGAGTTAAGTTTTATTGTGGGGAATGTCAACATCAAATTCTCACAAAAACCCAGCCCTAAATTAAAATCGTTACTAAACAAAAATTATTTAGAATCACACAATACCAACGTCATTTACAAAATAACATGCAATAACTGCCCAGAATTCTACATCGGAGAAACATGAAGAAAATTGGAAACCAGATTGACAGAACACAATAGAAAACCGTCCCACGTTTTTCACCATTGCAACTTAAAAAACCATAGTATATCTATTAAAAACACAGTCATTTTAAACAAATAACCCAACATAAACAAACGAAAAATCAAGGAATCCTTCTTAATTGAACAAAACAAACCTACTCTAAACCAACACCCCGGGGTGCCTAGATACCTCTTCTAAGTTTCACAACAGTTCCCGTCATGTGACTTCTTTGTTCAATACTGTATATATATATATCCGTGTCAGCGTAAATTACTTGTACCTGATGATGACAAAACCTTGTCGAAACATTGTACATTTACTGTTATGTTAAACTTATATTAAAGTTTTTCTTCATTATCCAATCAAGCCGTTTCCAATCATTATTAAACTGAAGATAAGGACGAGAACCAAGATCATATAGGTATATATAGATAAGCACTGGCAACATCCATTTTGATTATCCATAAACCTGGAGAAAATGCCCACCTCAAAGTGAGAAAAGACTACATGGTAAACTGGGACAGGTGAACAAAGTGGTTGAGGCAAGATAAATCTATCATTGAAAAAAATGATGAGAAGATCCTGAAGATAAGTCAATGGTAAATGAATCCAAGCCAAAATTGCATCATGACCTAGAAGGTCCCAACAACAGAGAAACCATGTATGAAAAAAAAAAAAGACTCAGAGATAACAAAAAAGCTAGTGTGGTGGAAAGAAGAGAAATAATATCCCCAGAAAACCCCTCAGGATTTATGTGGAGAGCCTCAGAGAGGTGGTGTAGAGAAGAAAGATACCGTAAAACAGTTGTAAGGGTAAGACACAGGCAAGAATACTGGGAATGGATCAGACTGACAGGTGGTTTGGGAGCCACCCCCCCAAACAGACAATATGCAGAAAAACAACTGTTGGTCTAAAAACGGACAGTCAGCAAGAGAGCACAAACTGATCTAAAGCTTGCAGTGGGTGAGAAATGCTAATCCCATCACTTAATTGTGAGACAAATTGATCAGCATGAACCCAAATATCAGGGGAGGGAGGAAAACCCCAAAAGGGATGGGAAGATTGGTCATGTAGTAAGGAAGGACGTGTCTCATAAGAAATAGGAGAAAGGATAAAAATCACATACCCGAGAAATAAAATCCAAAAAGCCAGAGTTAGGCCTAACTGATTCTTCGATGGGGGATGGAAAAGTATGGTAAAATCAGGAGGTGGAAATAGACAATCCAAGTCCTCATCATTCTTAAAAGGCTCTGCCTGTTCAGGAGAAACTGGGGCGAGGTCTGGGACAAAGGTTTGTTTGTTTTTGAATTTCGCACAAAGCTACATGTGGGTTATCTGCACTAGCTGTGCCTAACTTAGCAGAGTAAGACTAGATGGAAAGTAGCTAGCCATCACCACCCACCGCCAACTTTTGGGCTACTCTTTTACCAATGAATAGTGGGATTGACCATCATATTATAACGCCCCCACGGCTGAAAGAGCGAGTATGTTTGGTGAGATGGAGATTCGAACCTGAGACTCTCAGAATGCGAGTCGAGTGCCCTAACCACCTGGCCATGCCAGGCTGGGACAAAGGCTAGCCTATGTAACATTCAATAAATTTAGATAAATCTACCATTTGGTCACTCGCACCTAAGGCCTGAGAAAGAATGTTAGACTCTGGTGTGACCCCAAAACAGTAACATGAACTTCGGAATTCATTGTGAAGAAAAGTCCACCAAATTTGACTGGTGAAAAAGAATAATGCAACTGAAACTAACTGATAAAAATTAAATTCAGAAACTGTCTGGATAAAAACTAACTAGATTAAAGAAAACCACTTCGTGACGACACTTAAGCCAAACGTGAATCTTTACATAAACAAAAAGCATGTCCGAACACAAGTGCTGCCAAATGAGATGCGATAGTTTGGTAGCAAGTCGCATGCATCATGCGAGCATGTCATTCTCCTATTGGTGGAGAAGTGACACATAATGACTTACGAGAGAAACGTTGGAATCATAAAATTTCAATAGGAGAAAGCATAAGGCTTGTGGCATGTGTAAAGAAAAATATCTTATATAGAGGGCAGCACGGAATGAGAATAGCTAATTTTGTGAGAGGGGGGTAGGTAACATATTGGAAAATGTTTTTCTGAAAAAAAAAGGAATAGCACTAATCATCATGCACTCATGAAATGTGTTGTCTTAACTTTCTACACATTTTCAAAGTAGCCTTTGATTTTCTTTTACAGGTATTAGAACTATCAAAACCAATCAAGTCACTGGCTTCTATATATCTGATGTAGTTAATATCTGAACCGACAAAGTTTCCAAAAATAAAATACATACATTTAACATAAAAGAGTGTTCTAATTTTCCAGGTAAGTACTATAGAAAAGACTTTGTTTGGGCAATGTACATATCCTTCAAACATACAAGCCCAGTATTTGTAAACCCTATTTTTTCACAGCTTGCTAAGACACATTTCATTGTCATTACTGTACTGTTCATAAAGACAAAATAGATGTTATGAAATCCTCAAATTGCACTTTTCTACCTCAGAAAAATACAAAACTATTATTTAGAAAAGGCATTAATAAACCATTCTCATTACAATTTCAATATTTCATTTATATTTGATGCAACTTTTCTGGTCAAATGCACACTATGGAAGAAAACTGAGAGCTCCGAAAGAGATTACAAGCCTCCACTTTGAGAGATTATGTGAACATTAAAGTTTAAATTTTTGTTGTGAAACTGCAAACAACTTTCATATTTTTAGCAAGTTAACGATAACAAAAATTCAAAGACAAGTAAGAGCCCAATAAAAATCTTTCTTTGGATTTAAAATAAAAAGTTTGAAATTATTACAATAAAACATTAATCTCATTTTTATTTTAATATTTGTCAATTTATCTTTAATCTTTGCTCATCAGTGGTTACTCCTAATGAAAACAAAAACATGAAAATCAGCAGGAAACATCTTCTGACTGAATGAATGATGAGCGAGTTAATTTTTACTATATTTTTACACTGTAGATGATTCAATATGAATGAGTAAACTAATTTTCCAAAATTTACTTTAAGTGATAAAAAGCTAAATTCTTATTTCATTGCTATTTCTTACAAATGCAGCAGTGCATTTTGTGCAAGTCTAGTTGCTTGATAGTTAACAAAGACCATCAGGATACCCATTAAATATTGAATTGGGTAACTGTAACTGAATTTTTGTCTCATGGATATTTAAACCCAAAACAATTAGCAGAGATAGGTCTTTGCTTAATTTTGATCTCTTCTTCCATTACCAGTGGATTTTACCAGCAATTACACAAAATATCATTTCAGATTCATTCTGGTCTTATCTTTTAATAATTGGAAGTTCCCCCTGAAATGATAAGAAGCCCAATCAATTAAATACTCAATGAGGAAAAACTGATTAATTTTGTTCAACTTAAACCTCTCATGAGTGTATTTCGGGTTCAGTAAATTAACAGAATAATTAGAGAAAAATAAACTCTACAAACCTAGAGTAGTTAGTCATTTAAACAACTGCAGTTGTTGGTTTTTTAAAAACCTACAGTAGATTGACATCTAAACACCTATAATAACTGCATCCTCTAAAAGCATAAATCATTTGGGTCTCTTAACACCTACAGTAGTTGAGCCTCTATACACCTAAAGTAGTTGGCTCTTTAAATACCTACAGTAGTTGAGCCTCTATACAACTAAATTAGATGGTTCTTTAAACACCTACAGTAGTTGAGCCTCTATACACCTAAATTAGTTGGTTCTTTAAACACCTACAGCAGTTGAGTCTCTATACACCTTCAGTAGTTGGTTTTTTAAACACATACAGCAGCTGAGCCTCTATACAAGTACAGTAATTGGGTCTTTGAACACCTACAGCAGTTGAATCTCTATACAACTACAGTAGTTGGTTCTTTAAACACCTATAGTAGTTGGTTCTTTAAACACCTACAGTAGTTGAATCTCTGTACACCTACAGTAGTTGAGCCTCTATACAACTACAGTAGTTGGTTCTTTAAACACCTACAGTCGTTGAGTCTCTGTATACCTACAGTAGTTAGTTCCTTAAACACCTACAATTATTGAGCCTCCATACAACTACAGTAGTTGATTCTTTAAACACCTACAGCAGTTGAGCCTCTATACAACTACAGTAGTTGGTTCTTTAAACACCTACAGTAGTTGAATCTCTGTACACCTACAGTAGTATGTTTTTTAAACAACTACAGTAGTTGAATCTCTGTACACCTACAGTAGTATGTTTTTTAAACAACTACAGTAGTTGAATCTCTGTACACGTACAGTAGTTCGTATCCTATGTTTTTAATTAATTCTTAAAATAAAATAAAAGTTTCTGAAGTATGTTACCTGTATCGGCACATTTGCAGTAGAATCTTACTTCATAATCAGCACATGTACTGAAGTCTCCACGGCCAGAATTCTTACAAATAAGTCCTTCTCTGCTACACTGAACATTCTGATCTTTGCTAAATTCAAAACTAACTTTAGTAGAAGCTACCCGACACTCAACTTTCTCTACTTCATTTTCTGGACAGAACACATACTTCTTTCTCAATTCTCCTATGCTTTCATCATCTCCAATTTCATCTGGCTTGTTAGAATTCATCCAAAAGGTCCAGCCTGGAGCCGTACATTTTGAAGGAAGCTCGATTAAAGTTGTAGCTTCAGTAGTGATGAATGGGGTTATTGTTGAAAGTATAGTCGGTTCTTTTTCTAATAAAACACAATTCATACCTTAATAAAATGATAAAACAGGAACAATAGTTTAAACATTCAAAAATATTAATTTACAGTTTCAATATTCAAGATAATCATTTTAAAGTTCAACTAAGTATAGAAACATCCACATAACATAAAACCACATAAAGGTTTATATTCATTTATAAAATTATTGTGATTTACTTAATTTTTCTTTCTTGTTTTGTCGGGGGTGTTTAGAATATGTTGATTCATATTTTCAGTGTTGTTCCTTTGAAACATGTCATACAATTAGCAGATTTTACTAATAAATTAGTAACTTATTTATCTTAAAAAGTGATACAAAAAATGTATTGCTCAGAAAGTTTACAAGTCTCTTGGATAAAATATGTTCATTTGCCATGGGTTTAATACAGATTTACAGCATAATTTATCAGAAACAATAACAACAGTAATTTAGAAAAGAATAATTAGTCAAAATACTAAATCTTAAAAGTCATACATCTACAAACTTTAAGAAATGGAATATAATTTAATATATACATACTACATTGACAGTACACTCTGATCTCATAGTCTTGACACATTCCAGAAGTCTGTTCTCTGTCATTGCACACTAGTCCTTTTGGCAAATTACAAGTGGCATACTGCCTTGCTGCTTTGATTGATTTAAGAGATCCAACAACACGACATTCTATTTTAGTTATATTATCTGTTCCACAGAACTCAGTATATATCTGGGACAACCGATAATCCTCAAGCAGTTCATAATCACCACCAACTTGATACGGAGAATTCATCCAAGGTGTCCAGCCTGTTTTTTTACATGGATATTTATCTTGTGGTAATGGTGTAGTAGTTGATGTAGCACATGGCTCACCCTCACAAACAAGTTCACCTTTTTGGCAAAAGCTACAGATAAAGAAATTTGTAAATATCCCACTGATGATGCATCCAAAATTCTGCAAGCAGTTTATCTTTATAATCATTAAATGTTTACACAGTTTATCATATTTTCTGTCACTACTATTGCCATAACAGATGACTATATGTAATGATTATCTTGTATAAAAAAACATTGGATATTATAGTACATCAAAATAAGGCTAATGTAAGTAAATAACTCAGTTAGGTTTAATATTCTGACAACAAAATGTTCCATGCTGACGTTACATCTAAAAAAACTTAGTTAATATCAAAGATTAATGTCACTATTAAAATAAAGACAGTTAATGTGTAGGTTTAGCTGCCTATTAGTTACTACAATATATTTCACAGAAACTCTACCCAGTGCTTCAATTTAGCTACTAAAACACTTAACACAAAACTCTCTTTAGTATCTCAAATTATCTCACTATTAACTACTACAAAATACTTCACAAAAACTCTACATAGTCTCTCATTTAGCTACTATCCACTAAAACATAATATCTCAGTTTAGCTGACTATTAGTTTATAAAGCAGACTTCACATGACTCTACACAGTTTCTCTGTTTAGCAATTATTTACTAAAAACGACTTTGCAGAAACTTTACAGCATGTTTCGGTTTTGTTGAGAACTAGCTAATGAAACAAACTTCACAATTTTTCTATATTATTCTTTCATATGAGCTGCACAACTTAAGAATCTAATCATGTAATTCATTTTTCAATACTCATATCACATGCACTAATACAAATACTCTAAAACACTAATAAAAATAAATATTGTCATATGTAAGCTTCAAAAACGATATAAATAAATGTTTTAATATTGGTCTCATGTTAAGTTTAACACATATATAAATAAATATCCGAACTTCTGCATTGTCAATTTTGAATAAAAGACAACAAACTATGCATTGGATTCTCCTGCATAACATATTTTTAATTAAAGACCAAATCTACATGGGATTTCCCTAATTCACTACTTTGAATAAAGAACAACTGTCTAGTAGATTTTCACACATTATCTACTTTGAATGAAAGACCAACTATATACTCGATTCTCTCATATTATGTCCAATGAATGAAAGATTAATTGTATACTGGATTCCCCTATACTATGTACATTGAAAGAAAGATTAATTGTATACTGGATTCTCCCATATTATGTACACTGAAAGAAAGACTAATTGTATACTGGATTCCCCTATACTATGTACATTGAAAGAAAGATTAATTGTATACTGGATTCTTCCATATTATATACTGATAGAAAGACGAATTTATACTGGATTCTCCCATATTACATACACTGAAAGACTAATTGTATACTGGATTCCCCTATACTATGTACATTGAAAGAAAGATTAATTGTATACTGGATTCTCCCATATTACATACACTGAAAGAAAGACTATTTGTATACTGGATTCTCCCATATTATGTACATTGAAATAAAGATTAATTGTATACTGGATTCCCCTATACTATGTACATTGAAAGAAAGATTAATTGTATACTGGATTCTCCCATATTATATACTGATAGAAAGACGAATTTTATACTGGATTCTCCCTATACTATGTACATTGAAATAAAGATTAATTGTATACTGGATTCTCCCATATTATACACTGATAGAAAGACCAATTGTATACTGGATTCTCCCATATTACATACACTGAAAGAAAGACTAATTGTATACTGGATTCTCCCATATTACATACACTGAAAGAAAGACTATTTGTATACTGGATTCTCCCATATTATGTACACTGAAAGAAAGACTATTTGTATACTGGATTCTCCCATATTATGTACACTGAAAGGAAGACTAATTGTATACTGGATTCTCCCATATTACGTACACTGATAGAAAGACTAATTGTATACTGGATTCTCCCATATTATACACTGAAAGAAAGACTAATTGTATACTGGATTCTCCTATATTACGTACATTGAATGCAAGACCAACTGTATACTGGATTCTCCCATATTACATACATTGAAAGAAAGACTAATTGTATATTGGATTCTCCCATATTAGAATCCAGTATACAATTAGTCTTTCTTTCAGTGTATGTAATATGGGCGAATCCAGTATACAATTAGTCTTTCTTTCAGTGTACGTAATATAGGAGAATCCAGTATACAATTAGTCTCTCTTTCAGTGTACATAATATGGGAGAATTCAGTATACAATTAGTCTTTCAGTGTATGTAATATGGGAGAATCCAGTATACAATTAGTCTTTCTATCAGTATATAATATGGGAGAATCCAATATACAATTAGTCTTTCTTTCAGTGTATGTAATATGGGAGAATCCAATATACAATTAGTCTTTCTTTCAGTGTACATAATATGGGAGAATTCAGTATACAATTAGTCTTTCAGTGTATGTAATATGGGAGAATCCAGTATACAATTAGTCTTTCTTTCAGTGTATGTCCCATATTACATACACTGAAAGAAAGACTAATTGTATACTGGATTCTCCCATATTACGTACACTGAAAGAGAGACTAATTGTATACTGGATTCTCCTATATTACGTACATTGAATGCAAGACCAACTGTATACTGGATTCTTCCACATTATGTACATTGAATGCAAGACCAACTGTGTACTGGATTCTTCCACATTATGTACATTGAATGAAAGACCAACTGTATACTGGATTCTTCCACATTATGTACATTGAATGAAAGACCAACTGTGTACTGGATTCTTCCACATTATGTACATTGAATGAAAGACCAACTGTGTACTGGATTCTTCCACATTATGTACATTGAATGAAAGACCAATTGTGTACTGGATTCTTCCACATTATGTACATTGAATGAAAGACCAACTGTGT
>NW_013668666.1:39510-45472 GCF_000517525.1 Limulus polyphemus | reverse complement strand
AATTATGTCATGATTTAACCAGTGGTAGTGATTATGTCATGATTTAACCAGTAGTAGTGATTATATCATGATTTAACCAGTAGTAGTGATTATGTTATGATTTAACCAATGGTAGTGATTATGTCATGATTTAACCAGTGGTAGTGATGTTTATGTCATGATTTAACCAGTAGTAGTGGTTATGTCATGATTTAACCAGTAGTAGTGATTATGTAATGATTTAACCACCAGTAGTAGTGATTATGTCATGATTTAACCACCAGTAGTAGTGATTATGTCATGATTTAACCAGTGGTAGTGATTATGTTATGATTTAACCAGTGGTAGTGATGTTTATGTCATGATTTAACCAGTAGTAGTGGTGATTATGTTATGATTTAACCAGTAGTTGTAATTATGTTATGATTTAACCAGTAGTAGTGATTATGTTATGATTTAACCAGTAGTAGTGTTTATGTTATGATTTAACCAGTAGTAGTGTTTATGTCATGATTTAACCAGTAGTAGTGATTATGTCATGATTTAACCAGTAGTAGTGATTATGTCATGATTTAACCAGTAGTAGTGATTATGTCATGATTTAACCAGTAGTAGTGATTATGCTATGATGTAACCAGTAGTAGTGATTATGTCATGATTTAACCAGTAGTAGTGATTATGTCATGATTTAACCAGTGGTAGTGATTATGTCATGAATTAACCAGTAGTAGTGATTATGTCATGATTTAACCAGTAGTAGTGATTATGTCATGATTTAACCAGTAGTAGTGATTATGTCATGAATTAACCAGTAGTAGTGATTATGTCATGAATTAACCAGTAGTAGTGATTTTGTTAATGTTGAACGTGTGATAGTGATTACATGGTGACTTAACCTCAAGTGAGCTGATGTTAGTATTTATTTTGATATTCAACTGGTAGTACTAATTATGTACAGCTAAGTTGACTATAATAACACATATTGACAGTTTCATCAAACTTAAAACATATACTAGTAAACTTAACATATATCATTAATCTTAATAAAACTATTCTTCCTATTATATTCTCACAGACAATGCCCAATTTGCCCAACCTAGAGCCCACATTAATAGCCAAGAAATTATATATATATATATAAGTTCAGTTAAAAATATCAAAAATAACTTATATATAGTTTATATAGGCATAAAAAAATGTCTAAGTTAGTTTATGTATGAACAAATTAAGCAGCAAGATATATTTATACAACACACTTGCACTCAATTGTGCAGTGCTAAACATCTCTTTTGGGATACCAGATGACTCTTTTAGATTGTGCATAATTGTAATCTTCTTTTCATATAAATATATTGAACCTTATGATGTTAACAGGTATTATAAACTATCTGTCACAATTTTACTACATATTCATATACTAAAACCAACTAAAGTACTTACGACATAACTCCTGGGATCTCCACTTGATTGGTACTCCACGAAAGTTACATTCTTGTGCATAAGCTGCTAGGGCTGTGCATAAGCACTCACAGTCTCCTCCCGAGTCACAAGCACAAGCATCAAACACACACCTATCAAAAAATTTAAACACAAACAAAGAAAACAGATATCACTTATATGTAAATTACAACATATGATAAATACTTACTTAACATTCTTTAAAACCAAATGTTATAACTTTTTGAATTAAATAAGTTTTAATTGCATTTCTTGTGATGCGAAGCAAACCCATACAAGTAAGTAACACACAGATGAACAAAGCATTTTCTGGTAGTGGTAAGAGAAATTGCTTTAGATTAAGAAACAAAGTGCATCTTAGTACAGCTAGGAAAAGTTGGTTCACAAAGCTGCAGGTTAACCAAAGCAATGTACCTACATAGATGGGAACTAAAAATTCACAGAGTAAACAATACAGATTACAGTGAATTGTTAGGTAGATAACCTTGCTATTAGTCAGCATGATAAAGCATTTTCTAATATTTTTGAGTTGGTATGAAAGAATTTTTACAGTAGAAAATGCTTCATATTAATTGACAATGTGTTTCTTGGTACTGTAAGAGTTTGAGTTGGTATAAAAGATTTCTTACAAGTAAAGATGCTTTACATATCATTTCCTAACTTTTCTCAGTGTTTCCTGGTTTTTCTAAGAGTGTAAATTGGTATAAACAATTTGTTGCAAAAGAAATTACTTTACAAAGTTTTCCTGATGTTGCTTAGACTTAAAACAATTATATTAGCTATGCTCATTATTTAGTTGTAAATTTTTAATTCTGATCTATGTAGGTAACTTGTCATGATCAGAAGTTAATATTAATGAAATAAAATAGCTATATTCATTCTCTGTTTTGTTTGTTGTTAGGGGCCAAGCTACACAATGGGCTATCTATGCTGTGCCCACAAGATATATAGAAATCTAATTAATTAGCATTATATTGTTAGAATGTTAATATTTGATTAAGTACTTACAATAAGGAGTTATTATTAATGTGTAGCAAAAATTCCACACCCTCTAATGAAAATATTATTTACAGAGAATTCCAAGATTACTTATTTGTTATATAATTCTGGCCCCAAATTAATTTTATATAGAAAATAAAAAAAAGGTTCACATCTATATTCTAATGGTAACAAGACAGTTCATGCATTACAAAGTTTCCATGTTGTTGTTGTAAAGTTTCTTTCTCTTTGATTTCATTTACCTTTCATAGTATGGATCTAGAGAAACTTCTGAGTGGCAGGGCTTAAAAACATCAGACTTTAGAACACCACACTTGTTTAAGGCCCACGTTCTTCTATGAGGATGTAACAGACAAGTGTCTTTGATATCTCTAGGATAAGGACAGCTTTCATGGACCTTCCAGCTGTTACCAAATACAATTGGGCGTGCTTCAGACGGTCCGCCCGCAGGAGTACGGAAGTCATTGGATTGATCATCATCAAAGTTTCCACATAATCCTTTCAACTATAGATGGAACATTGAATTGTTTAAATATTAACATGCAGCTACGATTTGCTCATATGTAAGTAAAAAAACTATAAAAAAAGTTTTATTTTTCAGTTAGATTGTAAGGTAGTTGGTTATGATCATTTAAGGTTTTAAATCAGTCATTACATCCCATTCAGTAAAGATACTATTAATCTTAATAAAACTACTGTTTTTAGCAATAACATTAAATACATTTTCATTTTATCCCACTCTGTAAGGATATTAATAATCACATTACAATTATTAGTATCAGTAAAATATCATAAATATTAGCATTACATCTATCTCCATAAACATATTAATAATCTTGATAACAATATTGATTATTTTTTTATATTCTCATAGAGATCCTCAAACTTTCCTAATCTAGGACCCATTAGAGTAGCAAAGAAATTTCCTAGACCCCCCATGCTTAATTTATGTTATATACTTTAAGTTACTAATGCATATAACAACATCTCATGCCATTGTAACGATGATGGGCAAGACAAATCTATTACACAGTAAGCAATAAAACTACTAATCTTCAACAGTTTTTAGAATATGTAAAGAAAAGCTGTGACAATAAAAAAAACATGTTTAAAAATACATTTTTCCTAAAATAACTGTCCTGAAAATTTTATTTCTACATTGTATGAGAGATCACTGGGTGATATTAATCTTACAAAATATGAATATTAATAAGCTATATGAACAGAAATTATGTACATGATTAGAGGCTGAGATATATAGTGTAAAATATTTAGTTTTTATTATGTACAAAAGGCCTTACACAAAACTGTCACTGTATAACATAAAACAACATTTATAAAGTCATTTTAGTATATTGAAACTAGATATCATACACTCAATTAAAAAGATACTCATAAACAATCAAACAAGAAGATTTGCTTGTCAAAAGTGAGCATATTTTTTATAACACTACCTTTATATCATTTGCTGGATACTTACCCTCCCCTTCCATTTTGTCTCCACTCGTATATAAACTCTAGTGCCTTTATCCCACTGTACTGTTACCCCATGCTTTGTATAAACTGCTACAAATAAGCCAACCTCTCGAATGATGAAGCTGGAGCCATAAGCTGTTTTAGGAACTGGCTTGTTCTTTGTCAAAGTAACCTTTTCCTCACCACCTTCATGCAATATTAATAATACAATTACTGATTAAAGTGATGATTGGTTTCAAAAGAGATTATTAGTAAGGCAAGTTAATAAGTAGTTTTAAAAGAAAATGTTATTGCTACTCTGAAATCTTCAGTAAGAATAATAAGAGTCCCATTCTTCTTTAAATGCACTGATGGTTCTTACATAAAACTTGTATAAAAATGAGAAATAATCCATCTTTCTATTGCAGTTAAAATATTATCTTATAAATAAAAGTTCAAAACAATTGATAAGGGTTTAAACAACAATGGCATAAAACTTAAATCAATATTTGTTTGATTACTTCAAAATAGTCAGATACTAGTTGTTGATACTACACTGTAGATACCATGCTTTGCCCACAACGAGTATTGAAACCCAGTTTCTAGTATTGTATGTCCACAGACATACTATTTGTCACTGGGGGCACATTGTAGATACTAGTTGTTGATACTATACTGTACATATTAGCCCTGATGATGGTAATTGTGTTACTAAAACTAATTGGTTGTAGCTAATAATAAATATTTTACCTTTCATTGTGCAAAAAAACATTGTTTTTAGTGTTTTTTACAATTTATATAATAGCATAGTGTGCCTGAAAAGAAGTTATGTCTTACGTCAAACTTAGATAAGGTGAATAACCATAAGATACCAGCAATTTGGTATCTTAGACAGCTTTCTGTCTACCTTTGTTTTACTTTACAAAACATTTAGTGTCATATTTAAAGGAAGTGAATGACTTTGGTATACTGGAAATATGTCATCTGTCCATTTTTAGCCACAGCATAGTGGCTCACAGAACAGCTGTGAGTTTGCGTTTTTGAAGTAAAAATTTTTAGCTCACAACTCCATCATCTCTTGACGAATTTGACATCTAATTACAGTTTTGAACTCAGAAGGTCAAACCCTTTCGATTGATGCATTTTACAATGCTCAAGGTCTCATATATTAATTTACTCTAATCCTGCCTAAAAGAATTTCAATTTGAGGGTAGGCTGGTAGAGATCCTGATGAGCAATAAAATCAAAATGAGTATATGTGCAACCCACGCTTTATATTACTGGTGCACAAAAATATAGCTAACAAAAAGGAAAAAAGGTCTCATAGATTAATTTACTATAATACTGCCAAAAGGAATTTCAAGTGACATGGCTATTGAGGATTCCCTCTTGTTTTGCTTAATATGCTAAATGCCTCGTGTCAGACACAACACCAAAAATTTCTAAATGCAATGGATGTTTGTTTTATACATTATTAATGATATAAAAAAAATTTATTTGGAAACAGGATAACTAATACAGTACTTGTAACTGTGTTGTTAGCAAGTAAAAGTCCAGGAGGTCTAGAATTAAGCATATAAATATTTGATCTTTTGAGGCTATAGCTACTTTAATGTTTCAAAAATATGAACAAATTATTTTTCTTCTTTTTTCTAATTTAAGCCCTATAATGTTTACTTTGTATAATAACTTTCTCTGATAAATGCTATTATTACAAAAACTCCAGTTAGCACATTGCTGTTTTTAGGCCAGAAATTGTTAACAGTGTAGGCACCCAACTGATAAAACAATGCATTCTGATCTTTACAAGTATTACTGTAAAATATTATTAAAAGCTAGGGCACCCAACTGATAAAACAATGCATTCTAATCTTTATAAGAATGATTGTAAAATATTATTAACAGTGAGGGCACCCAACTGATAAAACAATGCATTCTAATCTTTATAAGAATGATTGTAAAATATTATTAAAAGCTAGGGCACCCAACTGATAAAACAATGCATTCTAATCTTTATAAGAATGATTGTAAAATATTATTAAAAGCTAGGGCACCCAACTGATAAAACAAT
>NW_013668666.1:29353-38661 GCF_000517525.1 Limulus polyphemus | reverse complement strand
AAGTAAATACACAACCTTCTGAACTTGTGGTTGTGTAGAAGTAAATACACAACCTTCTGAACTTGTGGTTGTGTAGAAGTAAATACACAACCTTCTGAACTTGTGGTTGTGTAGAAGTAAATACACAACCTTCTGAACTTGTGGTTGTGTAGAAGTAAATACACAACCTTCTGAACTTGTGGTTGTGTAGAAGTAAATACACAACCTTCCTCTTAAAAATTAAAATAAACATTACAATATTTCAAGTTTAATTTGAACTTCACTACCTAGATTATTTGATATTTCTTTTCTAATAGATTACTGTATCCTGGTTTAACTGATTTATAAAATATTTCACATTGGATAAAATTAACAGACTAATAAGACTTTAAAACTAAAGTTTGCATTATAAGTATTTTACTTAATAACATAGAGTATAAAAAAGTGAAAAGCTAACCAGGTGTTGCACTCCATTTGTATTGTCTCGCCTTCAACAAATCTTTTATTTCCATGATGACAGCCACACTGAGCTATTTTAACACACTGTTTGGTATCCATGTCCAAAACAAACCCCGGCTTGCAGCTAGAATGAAATATATTCCTTACAGATCTGGAGTAATAGATATGTACCACTAGAGTAGGTCATAGTACTACATAAAGCAGGTGGAGGACGTAATGATCAGAACCAAACCATTAACTGCCATAATATCTCCCAATGTTTAGCCAGCTTAATTTATATGCTGTGAAAACACATTAAAAAATTATAAAAGCATACAAACC
Organism: Limulus polyphemus; assembly: GCF_000517525.1. Classification (NCBI taxonomy): domain Eukaryota; kingdom Metazoa; phylum Arthropoda; class Merostomata; order Xiphosura; family Limulidae; genus Limulus; species Limulus polyphemus. Next base: position 37,902 of record NW_013668666.1, on the reverse strand, counting down.
TTGTTTGTACCTTTAAGTTTATCATTGAATAAAGCATGCTATGAATAGAATGTTCATTCATAATCAAAGTTACTGATTCAATTGTCTTGATGTCTCCCTAATCTGGAAGAACTGCTTTAATACAAACAAGTTCATATTCATGAGGTTTTCGAGTAACTATATAAAGCCACAGGGTAGCCCCCCCCCCCCTCCAATCATGTCTGGTTGACTTAGAATAAGTCAATAAACAAGTCATTTCATGATAAAAGTTTACTCAGCTGCTAACAGAGAAAATGGTACAAAAGTCTCATTTTCTTAGTTTACATGTTTTATATAAGATGAATGGCATGACATGGATTGACTGTCAGTTTTACATAAGAAGAATGGCATGACATGAGTCATGTCATGCCATTCTTCTTATGTAAAACTGACAGTCAAGTTGACTGTCAGTTTTACATAAGAAGAATGGCATGACATGAGTTGACTGTCAGTTTTACATAAGAAGAATGGCATGACATGAGTTGACTGTCAGTTTTACATGAGATCAATGGCATGACATGGGTTGACTATGACTTTTATTATATTTCAGTTCTGAAAGTGTGGATCACATTCAGTGGTGGAACATCTCAAACTCCTGACCCTTTGATTTGCACACCAACACGTGCTAGTCACTAGGCTACATCCATCCCTAAGAATTTATTTACTGATATACAAATATAAAGCACATTGTTTACAAGGTTATTAAAGTAAAAATTTCAATTGTAATGGTTGCCCTAAATCAATAGAATAAAATAATAAAATATTATCAAAATCTAGTACTGGTGGAAGTGCATAGTCAACTTACAACAAATTCCCTAACAATTGATGTTTTTAATCATATAAATTAATCTGATACAGTTAAAATAAACTGAAGCTCAATTTAAAATACAAAATTCATATAGACAACATAAATGCATCTACAGATTATTCAAAAATAAAAAAATCAACAATAAGAAAGTAAGCTTTACAACAGGAAACAAAGAATCTAAAAATAAAACAACAAACAATGACTTTCAATAAACTAAGAATCTAAAAATAAAACAACAAACAATGACTTTCAATAAACTAAGAATCTAAAAATAAAACAACAAACAATGACTTTCAATAAACTAAGAATCTAGGAACAAAACAATAAACAATGACTTTCAATACACCAAGAATCTAAGAATTAAACAACAATGACTTTCAATACACCAAGAATCTAAGAATTAACCAGCAATGACTTTCAATACACCAAGAATCTAAGAATAAAACAACAAACAATGACATTCAATAAACTAAAAATCTAAGAATAAAACAACAAACAATGACTTTCAATACACCAAGAATCTAAGAATAAAACAACAAACAATGACTTTCAATAAACTAAGAATCTAGGAACAAAACAATAAACAATGGCTTTCAATACACCAAGAATCTAAGAATTAAACAACAATGACTTTCAATACACCAAGAATCTAAGAATTAACCAGCAATGACTTTCAATACACTAAGAATCTAAGAATAAAACAACAAACAATGACATTCAATAAACTAAGAATCTAAGAATAAAACAACAAACAATGACTTTCAATACACCAAGAATCTAAGAATAAAACAACAAACAAAGAATTTCAATAAACTGAGAATCTAAGAATAAAACAACAAACAAAGAATTTCAATAAACTGAGAATCTAAGAATAAAACAACAAAAATGACTTTTAATAAACTAAGAATAAAACAACAAACAAAGAATTTCCATAAACTAAAAATCTAAGAATAAAACAACAAACAAAGAATTTCCATAAACTAAAAATCTAAGAATGAAACAACAAACAAAGAATTTCAATAAACTAAGAATCTAAGAATAAAACAACAAACAATGATATAAATCTTTACACAAGGACCCATTTCATAACCTTCTTAAACATAAAAACAGTTTTCAAAGAAACAAACCTTTACACAAAGTTCAAATTCACTACTTGTCCAAATATAACAAACAACAACCTTCATGGAAACAAACCTTTACACAAGATTCAAATTCACAACCTACTTAAACATAAAATAACAAGCAACAACCTTCAAAAACATTGCTTTACAAAATGTTCAAATTATCAATCTGAGGTTGGTACTTTTCATAATAGATAAACGTATACCCATTAAAAACACTACTTTCAACTAGAATGTTGTTTTAACAAAATCACATTTTCAAATAATTTATAATTGAACAAAATACAAAACAAATGTTAGGTATATGTTATTCCCAACAATTAGGTAAGTAAAGAATAAGTTATCAACCACAAAATAACTTCAACATAAATATACTCCAACAGTGAAACAAAACAACATACATGCACCCAGGTTTACAGATACGTGTAGCACACTCTTGTTCAACCAATTTATTTTGGCATGTTGGAGGACAAACAGGTACACAATTGGTGTATTCCATATTTGGCTGCTTCCCACAGTATTCTGGATCTCTTTGCATAAGATCATCAGGGTTAGTTACAGAAACAAGTTCCTTCAATGATGCTGCCCGACAGCTCCAAACAGCATTTTCACATAAACTGAAAAGTAAAGAAAACACTGTTTAAAAAGTTTTCAAAATTAATACTTAAACAACCATATTTATTATTCATCTTTCTGAAACTAAAACTTTTATAATTAATATCATGGATGTTTCAGATTTCCTGTAATTCTAAATATGCACATACAAAGGACTTACTGATTCCCTTAAAGATTAACTTTATATAATTTTTGAATATATATATATATATATAACACACACACACATACATACATACATACATACATACACATATATAGATAGATAGATAAATATGCAAAATGTAACATATGCATGCATTAGAAGTAAACCTGAAAATTTATAGTTCAGTTAGCCAAACATATTGTTAGTGGAAGTCCTACAATATACTATTGTCAGACATTAAGACTGAGTTATATTTAAATTCTGAACATATCAAATGACAAACAGTGATTTTTTTCTTTAAAAAATTGGATTGTTATACTATTGTTAATCATGATTAAAGTAACTTACAAAAAAAACTACTTTTCAAGATACAAACCACTGCTAACAGGTAGCAAAGCTGGTTTCTGAGTTTTATAAAAATAAATGTAGTAATATATTCTTAACTTTGTTTAATGCAAACTGGAGTTTATTACGAGAAATTTCTATAAACATAAATAAAATAGTGACCTATGACTCCAAAATGTAATCTTAATAGGTCAACATTTCTCATTTACACTTTTGTCAGGAACTATCGATATCCTATAATACTTGTATTATGATGAAGCAGATTGATGCCAAAGAAGAAATCATTATTCTTAATTTTGTTTAATGGAAACTAGTTTATTATGAGACATTTCAATAAACTTAAATGAAATCACATCCTATATCTCCAGAATGTCTCTCTAACAGCTCAATATTTCACAGCTTCATCAGGAACTATCGATAGCTGCAAAGGTGAAATGTTGAATTATTAAAGATACATTCTGGAGATATAGGTAGTGATATCATTTATGTTTATAGAGATATAATATTATATTTTAATGAAATACAAGATCTAACAACCACAAGTAATATAATAAATATTCTCATCATCCTTTACATTTTTTGCATATCCTTAAAATTCATCAAATCATTAATACAGTTGAGAAGTCAAAGAACAAGTACTTATTATACTTCTGAGTCATCTAGCATCTTGGAGTTGAAATCAATCCACAAAACTTTCCCAACATCTGAGCCACATAGCCTCTTGGACTTTAAAGTCAACCCCAAAGCTTACCATAAATCTTAGCCATCTATTGTCTTGGAATTAGAGTCAACCCAAAAAGTGCATACATCTAAGCCATCTAACATTTGGATTTGGAGTCAGCACAAATGTATTTACCATAAATCTGAAACATCCAGCCTCTTGAAGTGTGAAGTTAACCCACAAATAATTACAACAAAAAATTTTACCAATCTCATTTCTTGGAATTTGGAGTCAACCCAAAAGTACTTACCACACATCTGAGCCATCTAGCCTCTTTGAGTTTGGAAGATATTCTTTCCCTTCAAATACACACTGACATTCACTGACTGGAATACACATTTCATCATTATTCAAGGTTGTTCCAGGAGGACATGCACAGCCTTCAACACACTTCTTCAGGCATTTAACATTAGAAGCAATGGTAAGGCAAGAGCGTTGGCAAGGATCAGCACACTCTTGATAAGTCTGACCACCAGTGCACTTCAAAGCTGATAAATTAACAAAAACCTCAGTAAAGATCTTTTTCAGAGTATTTAAAAAAATAATGTCACTCAATTCAGTACTTTTGGCCTAATCAATTTTTTACAGAATTAAAAACACTTAAAGACTGTATCAAAAATTCATGTATAAATAAAGATCAACTGTCTAATAACTTTGATATTATTTTAGCAACACACAACTTAAAAACATATACATAAATGTATATAAACAACACACTGGATCATCAGTAAATGGTACAGTCACTCAAAATATGATATTTGAGATGCTAAATAAATGTTTATTCTGTGATCAAGTATGTGCATATCTGTCTCCTGTACTAACCTTCATCTACTGTTGCTAACTGTTAACAGTCAAGTAAATACAATGACAGTAAACAGATTAATACTTGGACAATGTGCCAAGTTTATTCTTACTCATGTAATTTTTTCAATATGGACTTTTTTTACAAAAGGTTTTCTATATAGTTTAGGCACAAATTTCACATTTAGCAAACAGATCTTGCATAAATACTGTTGGAAGCAATCTCCTTAAATCAGTTTCAATTTATGCAACTATAATCAACACGCTACAGAAGTTAGAATTTTGTGGATAAATTGATTTATCTATGTAAAAGTTTAAGGAAAGTAAAAACATATGCTGCACTATAAATTATATGAAATATATGGAGACTTGCTATTATTTGATTCTTAGAACTTTTTAATAATTTTACCAATATCATATTTCTTCATGACTTTCACACAACCTAGAACTCATCCCAACTTACAGCATTCTTTGATGTTATCTCTCCATTTAATAAGCACCCCTTTTTTGGCACATTCAGCACCATAATCAGCAAAAGCAGGACAGAGGCAATCTTCAGGCTTGCTCTCACACGAACACATATCAAAAAGGCATTTTTTGTAGAATGGTTCTGGGTCAACAACATCATGACCAGCTGAAGAGAGATCAAACAAAAACTATAAAATATAAAAATGGTTTTCCACAAATTAAAAAAAAATTGTACGAAATATTTTGAAATTTAAACATTTATATTTTAAATATTTGAATAAAAAATAAAATGATGACAAAAATGTAATTTGGTGGATAAGATTAACACTAGTCTGAGTTGTAAAAGATTTTACTGAGGTCAAAACTAATTTTCTATAATCAAAAATGCAGTAATATAAGTTCCCAAAAGTTTTTTAGGATGTCAAACTAACTTTCTAATGATAAAATGTCCAGTTGTCTAGGTTTTCAAAAGTTTAATTGAGGTCAAAACTAATTTCCTATAATAAATATTTTAGTAGTCTAGGGAATTTTACCTCAGTAAAACCACTGATAAATATTTCAGTAGTCTAGGGTATCAGTGGTTTTACTGGAGTAAAAATCAATTTCCTATGATAAACACTGCTACACATTTCTCGGAAAATTAAAATATGTAAAGCATTTTCATTCCATTTATTTGACTTCTACTTTAACACAAAGAATTGAACCTATCATTATTTTAAGTTTCTTGGTGATTTTGTTTATGACAATAACTTGCTTAAGAACAACTTCAAAATGTAATCACATTAAAAAATTAATCTCTCTCAAGATATCACTTGATTATATGACTATCATTAGCCCTTTTGCAATGGGTTTGCGTATTTTACACGACTTCGTAACCATGAAGGTGTATGTACAATACTTAATGTAGCTTCACAAACTTTGGCAAGCTTTCAGTAAACACTACAAGTCTTTTGTAGACAAAAAACCAGAATTTTAAATAAGTATTTTTACTAAATATATATTTAGATTGTTAACTGCTCCAAGTGCAAAGTGATTTTCATATTAAGAATAAAAAATACTTTTCTTTATCTGTATATTTTCAAGTTTCATTTGTGCAATCTCTTAAAACATCCTAAATAAATATCAAGTTTTTTATTTCATAAAAACTTTATATTTTATTTGTTATTTTCTTTATGATAACTCTATACAAGGAGGAGTTTGTCAATTTGACAACCTCATAACCACTATATAAAATTAGGAAATAATTTTTTTTTCTAAAATTACTGTAAATTGTAACAAGGAACTACATTTATTTATCCTAAATAACTTAAAGCTCATAACAGTATATCTATATTTAATTTTATTGACCTATGAATGGTGTCTAACTAATAATCCTGCCACACAACTTGTAAATAACTCTGTGAAGGTGAATGTGCAGCTCTCATTAATGTAATAAATTACGTGGCACATGAGCTACTTGAAAGGATACTTTGCGAGAAATTTTTATTATATTTTCCATTATCGTACCAAATATAATGTTATCTAACCTAATAAGTTTCTAATTTTAGTTACTTTTATAACAATAAATAAATAAAACACAAAAAACAAAAAATATAGTATTTACCTTGGTCTCCTTATTTATTTTTGTTGACAAAACCTCACCCTACTTTTTTATACTAATGGTACTACTGGACTAAATAATTTTTATTTAATTAAATAATGCACCTAAGAACACAAAATACTAACAATGTTCTATGACCATCATAATTTTTCTGGCTTTCTAATTATGCAACAAGAGCCTTTAAAAATTCAGCTAAGCTTGTCAATGTAATTTCTGTGAGAACAAATTTGAAAATGAATGACAAAATTTAAAATGCCCTGTAAAGAAAACAACATAATATGTTATTTGATGGATTAAACTTTGGCTTTTTATTAGTTATAAACAATATAGTATAAAACATCAGTGAAAAACTACTGGCAATTCATAAAAGAGAGGATGTGACAGGTGGGTCTGATTTTCTAGTCTATAGCTCCATAAACAAATAAGAATGAAGGCTATACAAATTAAGCTTTGCCTGAGTAATATGTGTATTATAATACATAATTTGTATTAAATTCCATACTTCTTAGAGAGGTAGTAAATAATTAGAGCAAAAGGGAAGACTTGAGAGTAAATGTCACAGTTCTCATACTAGAGGAGATTGAAGATTTTCTGAAATATTTCCTTATAAAATTAAAAGCTTAAAACATATATAATATTAACATTTAGTCTATTAACTACATCTTGAGGTCAAGTTTATTGATAATAAAGTCGTTTAATTAAATTTTGAATGTAACTCTGAAAGAGGTTGTGACATGCACACTAAACCTACCTGAAAGTTTAAATAGAAATTCTATTAATAGTAATTTATATGCTTATCAAAATATTAAGAACTTCTAATCAAAAGTAAGCAAATTCCATCAATCATGACAAACAACTGACGTAAGTTAATGAAGCAAACTGTACTTAAAAAAACTGAGAAGAAATTCATAATGTAATCAATTAACAAATTTGAAATGAAAATCTATTCTGCTTATGATATTTTATACTCACCTCTAAAATAATTACTCTTTAGTTTTAAGCAAAATTTCTGTGCTTCCTCATTCTTCTGTGGATAGGTATCACATGGTCTCTTAGCTTCATCTGCAGGAATTTGTTCCTTGCATACTCCCAAAGTCCATTTCTTGGCAAATGTATTAACATCAGCTTCAATGTCTCCTTCCAGAGTAAGAAAATCGTCTTTTTGATTATGATTAAAAGTTCCACACAGTCCTTTCACTTTATTGAAGTGAGATGATGGTGCATCAATATACACTCGGTTTTTACCATCCCACAGTAAACTCATTCCAGTAGCTAACTCAACCTACAAAATGTAAAATTTTTAAATAAATGTGAATACACTCAGTTCATACCATCCCACAATAAACTAATTCCTTCAGCTAACTCAACTACAAAGTGTGAAGTTTTTAAACCTATGTGGATACAATCAACTTTGTATCAGTATACTAACATACAGGAGTTTATTGACAAATGTAGGCACTACACCCATTATAGCCATTGCCAACAAAGAATTTCTCTCAATAACTGAAGACCATCAGACTGGCCAGGATACAACAGACACTTACCATGTTCTTTGTATTCCAGCCAGCTTGTGTGCTTTGGTACTGGGAGAAACTTGTCACTGACAATGAATATGTTGGACTAAAGTGGTTGAATTACTATTATATACTCTTTGGCTGGGAGAAACTTCATGGGATAGAATAAAAAATGTTGTGCTTAAAAGTACAATAAGCCTAATACTAATATATTTGATTATAATTATGATTCACCAGCAAATGGCTTTCACATTATGACAAGTTGACAGTATTATACTGGTATTACTTCAAAAGATTTGTTACCAATAATAAGTAAAGTAACAAAAAAGTCAAATGTACTACATCTTTAGAATTGGTTAAAAACAATAAAGAAATGTCTTTTAAAAACAAAAA
>NW_013668666.1:27792-28554 GCF_000517525.1 Limulus polyphemus | reverse complement strand
CACTGTGTAAAAACTTACACAATCAAACAGTGGCTTTCTCTCTCATGTTACTGTGTATAAAACACAGTCAAATGGTGGCTTTCTCTCTCCTGTTACTGTGTATAAAACACAATCAAACAATGGTTTTCTCTCATGTCACTGTGTAAAAACTTACACAATCAAACAGTGGCTTTCTCTCTCATGTTACTGTGTATAAAACTTACACAATCAACAGTGTCTTTCTCTCTAATGTTACTGTGTATAAAACTTACACAATCAAATGGTGGCTTTCTCTCTCATGTTTATCATGTATAAAACTTACACAATCAAACAGTGGCTTTATCTCTAATGTTACTGTGTATAAAACTTACACAATCAAATGGTGGCTTTCTCTCTCATGTCACTGTGTATAAAACTTATACAATCAAACGGTGACTTTCTCTCTCATGTTACTGTGTATAAAACACAATCAAACAGTGACTTTCTCTCTCATGTCACTGTGTATAAAACTTACACAATCAAATGGTGGCTTTCTCTCTCATGTTACTGTGTACAAAACTTACACAATCAAATGGTGGCTTTCTCTCTCATGTCACTGTGTATAAAACACAATCAAACAGTGACTTTCTCTCTCATGTTACTGTGTATAAAACTTACACATTCAAATGGTGGCTTTCTCTCTCATGTCACTGTGTATAAAACTTACACAATCAAATGGTGGCTTTCTCTCTCATGTTACTGTGTATAAAACTTACACAATCAAATGGTGGCTTTCTCTCTCAT
>NW_013668666.1:25416-27425 GCF_000517525.1 Limulus polyphemus | reverse complement strand
TGTTACTGTGTATAAAACACAATCAAACGGTGGCTTTCTTTCTCATGTTACTGTGTACAAAACACAATCAAACGGTGTCTTTCTCTCTCATGTTACTGTGTATAAAACACAATCAAACGGTGACTTTCTCTCTCATGTTACTGTGTATAAAACACAATCAAACAGTGACTTTCTCTCTCATGTCACTGTGTATAAAACTTACACAATCAAATGGTGGCTTTCTCTCTCATGTTACTGTGTATAAAACTTACACAATCAAATGGTGGCTTTCTCTCTCATGTTACTGTGTATAAAACACAATCAAACGGTGTCTTTCTCTCTCATGTTACTGTGTATAAAACACAATCAAACAATGGTTTTCTCTCATGTCACTGTGTATAAAACACAATCAAACGGTGTCTTTCTCTCTCATGTTACTGTGTATAAAACACAATCAAACGGTGACTTTCTCTCTCATGTTACTGTGTATGAAACTTACACATTCAAATGGTGGCTTTCTCTCTCATATTACTGTGTATAAAACTTACACAATCAAACGGTGACTTTCTCTCTCATGTTACTGTGTATAAAACTTACACAATCAAACGGTGACTTTCTCTCTCATGTTACTGTGTATAAAACATACACAATCAAATGGTGGCTTTCTCTCTCATGTTACTGTGTATAAAACTTGCACAATCAAATGGTGGCTTTCTCTCTCATGTTACTGTGTATAAAACACAATCAAACAATGGTTTTTCTCTCATGTCACTGTGTATAAAACTTACACAATCAAATAATGGTTTTCTCTCCTGTTACTGTGTATAAAACTTACAATCAAGGACGTTTTCTCTCTTGTTACTGTGTGTATAGACCTTACAATCAAGGATAGGCTCTCTCTCCTGTTACTGTGTGGATAGACCTTACAATCAAGGATAAGCTCTCTCTCTCCTATTACTGTTTATAAAACTTACACTTACCTTCATGAAGAGGGAAGAAGCCATGAAAATATGTAAACCAGGTGCTGTATGAGGAAAGATCCTGATATCATGGTCATTCAGAGAAACCTAATAATTCAAAATATCTTGCATGAGTAAAAACTAAATCACCACATAAATCAGCTATAATTCACCACAACAAGAGCACCTATCTTGTTATTCACTTTATTATTATCCAATGCTACTGCTCTAACTTTGTGAAAAGTGGCAAATTCAAAAACATAAAATTGGTCTCACATTTATTTTATATTGAACCTTGCAATTTTGTTCCAACACATTGACCCTATTTAAGTATTAGTTCCTCAAAAAAAAACCTTTACAGCATCAACAATGAACATAAATCTGGTGATAAAATACTAACAAGAAAAACATTTTTGAAATGTTCTGATTCACTTGTTTAGTGGAAATAAATGTATCTGAAAACTTTCAGTCTGTATGAAATAGACATTTAGTGCAGTTGCAAAATAGTGACTGGTTGTCTACAAAATAATTAGAAAAATTATACATCTTTACATGTTATCTCTACAGATTTAACATCTTCATGTAGTTTTATGTTGCATGCAGTAAGTGCCAAAAGTAACAATCATTATTGCTTTTCTTTTTTCTTTTTTATAAAATATTAGCATTCTCTTTCTAGACATTATAACATGACTTAAGGTCATGATTCTATAATTTGCAACATCCTTCACTGCTGAAATATATGCACACGATGAATTATTTTATTAAATAAACAGCTCACTCTTGTTTTACTCACACTTAATATTAATTTCAAAATAATACACTATTTTCAAGGGAAAACAATTATAAGGTAGTTTTACTGAGTTTTATATTCCTTACCAGCTGCATATAATAAAGTTAACACAAGTAAAGTAAGAAACTGTGAAAACAGTGTTATTATTTTTCCAACAGGATCAACAGTGTATCTTGTTGACCACAATCTTACTACATCTACAATGTGTCTTGATGATCACTAAATCTTACTACATCTACAATGGGTCTTGGTGATCACTAAATCTTATTACACCTAGTGTG
>NW_013668666.1:14617-24688 GCF_000517525.1 Limulus polyphemus | reverse complement strand
AAACATACTACATCTACAGTGTGTCTTGGTGATCACTAAATCTTACTACATCTGCAGTGTGTCTTGGTGATCACTAAATCTTACTACATCTACAGTGTGTCTTGGTGATCACTAAATCTTATTACACCTAGTGTGTCTTGGTGATCACTAAATCTTACTACATCTACAGTGTGTCTTGGTGATCACTAAAACATACTACATCTACAGTGTGTCTTGGTGATCACTAAATCTTACAACATCTGCAGTGTGTCTTGATGATCACTAAATCTTACTACATCTACAATGTGACTTACTGATCACTAAATCTTACTACATCTACAGTGGGTCTTGGTGATCACTAAATCTTACTACATCTGCAGTGTGTCTTGGTGATCACTAAATCTTATTACACCTAGTGTGTCTTGGTGATCACTAAATCATACTACATCTACAGTGTGTCTTGGTGATCACTACATCTACAGTATGTCTTGTTGATCAAATAAATCTTACTACATCTATAGTGTGTGATCACAAAGAAGTTTCATATAACTATTGTCAACTGAATTTAAGTTGACAAAGAAGCTAAGATTTTATTCATGCACAACCAATGTAAATGGGCTCCCCAAAACTTGGGCCTAGTGGTTAGGGCTCACCCTTTCAAACATGGCAGCATTATAATGTGACAATCAGTCCCACTATTCATTGGTAAAGAATAGCGCAAGAGTTGATAAAGGATGATGGTGGTGACTAACTGCCTTCCCTCTAGTCTACAACTTAAAAAATTAGGAAATACAAGTGCAGACAGCCCTCCAGTAGCTTTATGCAAAATTTAACAAATAAACAAACATAAAAATCCCAAAAACTTGCAGTATGCATGGATATCTTGCTAGTCAAGTTAATTTTTAAAATATCACAAATAACCCTCAAATTTATTTTGTTAAATTTACTGGTCTGCCCTAAGCCCAATTCTCTAAATCAATATCATGCAATCTTGTGTCATGGCTTATTTTGCTTCATAAATAAATCACTAGTAATATCAAACAAAATATACTTTTATAAGTATGATGTGTGTTTAATTGTCTTTCATTCATTAAATGTTTTCTTCCTTGAAAATGTACTTGCCTCTCCACAGAAACAAATATCTAGAGTCTCGGTTTTATATATACTGCCAACAAGTTTTTTTTTACATGAGCAAAGCTACTATAAGACCACATAAAAGAAGTGTGGATAGGGCAATGTGTAAAGCTGTACAGTAAGAGAGAAATACTTAATAAGGTTATTCAGGTTCAGGGGAAAGTCTTACATTCTGACACTTGCCTAGATTGACCTGTGACTTAATACTGAGAAAACAAGCATTCTCATGTTCAACTAGAAGAAATTGGGACGACGGAATTTTCATAGGGGAAAACACCATAGACTGAAAATAAATCATCTAATTTGAATAAGGTCCCTCAATGAAATAACATGAAATTGGTTATCATGAATAGGGATAACAAAACATGTTAAGTTGAGTGGATGTAGCCACTCTTTTCATTTTTGTTGGCACAAAATGGTTTAGAAGGTAAATATATATTTATACTGCTAAAGCAGTCTTGTGGAAACTACATTGAACAGTGGCAGATGGTTTGAACACTTTCTGGTATCCCCTACATGCTGTTGCTTTTGAAATAGAGACATTTTCCCTGTGAGACTGAAACAGTCACTTAGCGGGTACCTGTGTTTCTTTTTTTTTGTTGTTTGAAGAACAACTCATCTTCTTATAGCCTCTAGGAAGATTCAAGAATGGTGACTGGAAGGAGGAAACATTCATAAGCTGATAAAGCCACAATGTGATATAAGTAATGTGACACAAAGGTGTCTGTGGTTGTCCACATCCCAGCCTGCAATATTTCATCCAGGGGACTTTGACAGTCAAAGGCAAGAAAAGCAGTAAGGAGATGAACATGACAAGAGGTGACATCGTAGAATAGACAAGTTGGATAAGTTGCTTAATCCATTTAGTCAAAGTAGATGGAGAGAAATTATTAGAAGTAGAGTAATCCCACAACAGGGAAAAAAGTATTTTTGTCACCTCTAAAAGGAACTCTGCAAACAAGATAAAATTGTACTATCAAAACAGGACAAAGGAGATAATCAGAATTTGAATAATCATACAGAGAAGAAATTGAATGGAGGACAAATGGGTAGATAAAACATTCAATCATCCACCCTGGCAGTATCCCAGCAAACATGCTATGTATTTACTACATAGTGACATGGTAGTGTCCGAATAATATGTAGTAATAACGTTGTGCCACTATGTAGTAACTACGTGATAACATTTTATATACATAGTCAGAACGTAACTTTACAACATATAGCTAGAGCTATTAAGTAGCAATAACATGAGAATATTACATTGCATACGAAAAGCAAAAGATTACATCAACTGGCAGTGCAACTCTTGGGATATTACATATTTCACACGTGGTATTAATTTTGGTATTTAAATATTAGTTTTGTATATTTAATGTCACATTCAAATAAAAATATTATAAATCGTGTAAATATTACTTTCCTTTTAAAAATATCAAAGGAAAATTAATTCCAATTTATTTGCCTATATTTGATGTAATGTGATATATTTGTTATAATTTGTATAAGTGTGAACTTCAGGAATGATACGTATATCTTAATTACACAAAGTTTGAATAAGAAGATCTCAACTCTCCAGCATTCTTGAATCAGCAACTTTAAATCTCAAAAATACTTCATCATCGAAAGGTATGCATAATGACAAGATATGCTTCCAAACATCCATATAGAGTTTGTTTTTGTAACGTTGTGTCAAAAAATGTATAATTTGTTTTTGTAACGTTGTATCAAAAAACGTATAATTTATTTTTGTAACATTGTATCAAAAAATGTATAATTTGTTTTTGTAACGTTGTATCAAAAAACGTATAATTTATTTTTGTAACATTGTATCAAAAAATGTATAATTTGTTTTCGTAACATTATATCAAAATTATATCACTTGTTTTTGTAATGCTGTATCAAAAAAATGTATTTGTTTTTGTAACATTGTATCAAAAAATTTTAATTTGTTTTTGTAATGTATCAAAAAATGTAAAACTTGTTTTTGTAATGTTGTATCAAAAAATATAAAATTTGTTTTTGTAATGTTGTATCAAAAAAATTTATAATTTGTTTTTGTAATGTTGCATCAAAAAATTTATAATTTGTTTTTGTAATGTTGTATCAAAAAAATTTATAATTTGTTTTTGTAGTGTTGTATCAAAAAAATGTATAATTTGTTTTTGTAGTGTTGTATCAAAAAATGATGTTTTACACAAAGTGCTCAAGAGGAGTACTATGAAAGGAGAATGTGTCACTCTCCTAATGGTGAAAGGGTATAGTCTAACGCTGACTGCATCATACCTACTGGTGAAAGGGTATAGTCTAACGCTGACTGCATCATAGACCAAGTATTGTTAACGTTAATATGTGTAGGAGTGAGAGCTTTTACATTGGCTTGGCATATGACCAAAGCTTTTCAACAGCAATGCCAAGGCACTAACTATTTATTCTGTAAAGAAGTGAATAATGTATTCTGAAAAAAACCATACATGTAACATACAGTTCATCAAAATAGGAAGCCTAGTCTAGTTTTCGATTTTACATGTACAGAGTTACTCATAAGGATGGTATAATTCAGCGTAAGGTGGTGAATCTAATGACAGATTGGCCTTCATGTGTATATATATATTTTAAAAATAATTTTGTATTAATGAAAAAAAATGCATGTTTTTTTACTGGTGGTATGTTATGAACGTTTTACGGTATGGTTGCATAAATAATAATTTTTTGTAACTGCACTCCTCTAAACTCCTCTCTCTCTCTCTATATATATATATATATATGCAAATAAACTATCTTTGTTGTGTCTTAAAAGACAAAACTTCTCATTACCTGGAAATCTTGCTTCAAGGTCAGGACACTCTTCCCAATAGTAATGGTAACAGATTTTGTGCATGAACCAAAGTTTGAAAATGGAGTATTTTTCTTTCCAACGATCTTTGCAGTCTGACATGGTGCATTCTCTTGAACAATACTGAACTTGTCATGATACACTAGATAGTAAGAACAGGTGCCCAAGAAATCATAACTGTTACCATCAAAAGTTGTGTAGTGAGGATCACCCGTAGAAGCGCAACGTGCTTCACACTTTTGCTTGGTACATATCCATTCTCCTGCCCGACATTCACTACAATAAATCGCCATTATTATCACAATGAAGTGCATAATCTGTTACGCTGAGATAAAAAACAACAAGCAAAAGTGTTTTTAAAAAATGAGTAACACTTAAGATAATATCAAGAACTTTGTTGTCATTCTTTTGTTTACTTTCAGCTAAGAGAAAAGTAATTTTAAGTTTCAACATAAGAATACATTATTAACTAGCGTTTCTTGATTTTCAGCTAGATGATAAATTCTTTAACTTTATTATCTTATGTACCCTACAGTGTTTACAATGAGAATTCCCCAGAGTAATAAGATTGCACTTTGACTCTGTGAAAACATTTATTACAGCATATGGTTTGGAGCCGTTCCAATAAACCTCATGTTTGAATAATGGTCATCCTTCTGGGATGTTTGGAATTTAGTGGTATACCATAAAGGCATACAAAGATAACTATCCACTTTATCAAGTGCCCATATAGAGAACAAGATTAAAGACACTTGTTGGATATACAAGAGTGTTAGTGTAAGAGTTATTATTTAGTTCATTCAGTGATCTAATATTTAATGATTATTTAGTTTTCATAACAAGAGTGTAAAAGTAATTATTTTAAAGGTGATAGTTATGACAAATTTCGTTAGGTAACTCAGTAAGAGTCGTACATTGTGTGTATAGTTTAATTGTTGTAATTTGACGTCACATTACTAGAACCTTCTGTATTTTTCTCGTTGCCTTAAGTGAGTATTGTTACATCATAGCATCTCAGAGTTTGGAGAAAGTTCTAGGCCTCAGTTGGGCTATGTACATATATAGGGAACCAAGTGATCACAGAAAAAGTGAAGTCAGAAAATGTTAATTAAGTGAAAGTTAGATTGTGTAATTGTTAGTTTAGTCATAATGGGCAATATTTAAAGTGAGCTTCACAGTGGTATTGTAATAATAGAGATAAAGGAGAATAATTTATTTTGTTCTAAAGTAAGTGAACCCTCCTGTGTGGACTCTGATGAAAAGGAGACAATTACTTGTAGCTCCGGGTAACCCACGGATTAACAGAAGTGAATTTATCACAGATTGTATAATAAGAAACAGAGTAGAGAAAAATGATTTGTCTTGTCAGTTGGATTCTAAAGTAAATGAATCAGCTTGTGTGGACTTTTGACAAGAAAAGAGAATTATTTAGAGTTTTACATACAACTGTGATATCCTATAGTGTAAAGAATTTCTGTACCTACATTTGATTTGTTTTGAATATATTATTTTAAAACAAGTGGATTGTGTGCTGTCCATTTATTGTTCAAATTTATCACTAACAAGTCACACATACCTACTGTAAAGAAATGTGGCCTTTCTAAAACCTGACAACACTGCCCTTAATTCAGAATAATGAAGTGCCCATTATTGCAAAATCTATTTTGGTTACAATTAGTAGAAAAAGAAAGAGACTGAAGAGGTCTGGCCTTAATGGCACAGTGCTCATTGTTTCGAGATGCCCGTTAACTGAAGTTCTGATGTATTGTACACTGTTTGCTGTATTACAAGTTATACCATATACTGTGGGTTGTATCATGAGTTATAAGTGTAATACTTTTGGTTTTGGTTAAGAAAATAGTTTATTAGTGAACATCAGTTCAATGCTATGAGTGTTATATTTCTGGATTGTAAGATAAAGAAAGCTGTTTGTAGAAAGGAATGAAAGCAGATTACTCATACAGGACCTTAAGAAATCCATAAGTGATAATTCAACAAGTAAATCTGAGGCACAATGACAAAACCTAGCTAGGACAAAAGATTGAAATTAAACAAGTAAGTAACAGTTACACTGATGTGTCTTAATTCCTTTAATGAAACAGAAGTATTAGTAGTAGCACATTACCAACCAATAATAACAAATTACTCACCATGAGTTACATTCTTGTTCAACTTTCTCACCCGGCTCATAATACTTGCCACCATGGAGACAAGGACAGTTGTCCTGTTTAACACACCTGTCACGTAGAAGAACAGTACCCTCAGGGCAGTGACAACCATCTACACAATGTTCATCTTCACAATCATATTTAACACTACTGCACATTTTTGGACACGAGCTTCCACAATCAAGGTAAACCATGTCTGAAGGGCACTTCAGGGCTAATGAACAAAAATTAAACACTTATAGTAACATTAGACACAATCTACACATTTCTGTTCATTTTTAAATGGGCAGTAATAACTTCTAATAAAATATGCTTTACAAGTACATGAATATCAAATATATTTTTATGGATTTATATTAAAACAACAAGTACATTGAATTAAAGCACTAAAAACAATCACAGAACATTTTGTTGATAATTAACAGAACATCAAACTTTAGTACATTCAAAACTAGTAACAAGAAAATATATATAAATATATATGATAATGAGTACTTTTTGATAATCATTACAAAGTTACAGCAGTACACACTTATGCAGATATTAAGTAAGGTAGCTAATGCAAGATGTTTATCTTTGGTACAAGTATATCTTTTTTATTTCTTTTTTTAAATATAAGCAGATCATTTTATTAGCAGTTGTTTTAAAGGTATAGATGAGAAAAACATTTTTAACATTGTCTTTACTGGTCAACTGAAGAAAAATATTTACGACAAAGCTTTGTTGATCTCCATCCTTCAGGTATTTTCCCTCCTAGTCGCACACATTCTCTGAAGTACTCAGCTAGACTGTTGCACACACACTCTTCTCTGGATACTAAACATGCACAGTAATCCATACGACAAGCTTCAATATATGGAATCGGGTTAACGATCTATAAACCACAATATTTGATTAGTACTAATAGCCTGGATTTACAGGATGCTCTAATATATAGTGTAGGGTTAAAAATCTGTAAAGCATAATGTCTAAGTAGGATTTTAGTACGTTTCAACATGTAGTATCAATTTAATGATCTGTAAAACACAACATTAGTTAAATAATAAGGTATTGGGTAAAGACAGCCTATAATATGCTTCAATATATGGTACTGGATTAATGATCTGTAAAACAAAATATTAGGTAAATGATAAGGTACAAACAAAGGTACCCATCCACATTGGTGGGAAAAGTTTAAGTAAATCCAGCAAAAGTACCCATCCCGGATGATGGAGAAAGTATAATTTAATCTATTAGTTTAAATTATTTCATGGACTTTAAAAAAAGTTAATATGTTGCACTCTTGGTTTTACTCAGATCCAAAGCTCTGGGCTACTTATACCATCCACCTCGAAAAGTAATTGTTGAGCACTTCGGTCATGCTAAGAGTTGCTCAACAATAACATACGGTAAATCTATATTTTTATACTTTAAGCTAAGTCACATTTTGAAAGGTGAATGATAGTGTGATTAATTCCTAACGATTTAGTGTAGAATATCTTGTTTGAGAAATAAAATTTGACATCAACATTATTCATGGCTATTTTCCCGTCGTTTCAAAAATGAATGTTGCGTTTTGCCTGCATGCGCAGCTTTTCAAATTCAGCGAGGGAAGTGGCCGGTGTAAACAGGAGACAGGCAACAAGATAAGATTGGGTAAAGACAGCCTAGGATTTCAATAAACTTCAATATATCGTACTGGGTTAATGATCTGTAAATTACAATATTAGACAACTAATAAGGTATTGATTAAAGACAGCCTAGGACTTTAATATGCTTCAATATACGAATGTTGATTAATTCTGTAAATTATGATATAGGTAACTAATGATAATATGGATTTTTAGCATGTATACAATTCATTATAAATATATTAACTATAACTTTCAGAAACATTATTCATGATCATGTTCACAACATTTTTAAGCAAAACAAAGAACAAAATACCAAACACACTGAATGCTACTGACTATATAATTTAAGTAAATTTGTATTATTTCTACTTAACTACCAAAACACAGGCTGGACAATTTCAACAAAGTATTAAATTTGTAAAAAAGACATGAGAAATTTTTATGAAATACTGCAAAATGTCAAAGGAACTTGCATTTCAAATAAATTTATTCTTACTAAAGCAAACATATATATATACTGTACACAACAAATAAAGATGGCATTTTAAGATTTTACACATGTAAGTTTCCTACATAACAAATCAGAATGAAGTCTATAGAACATTTTACTGAATTTTCAAAGATTCCTCTATTACCATATTTTCTGTCATATGATAGCTAGTTACTTAAGTAAAACCATGTGTGATGATACCACTGCCATCTAAACATGTGACACCAGTGGTACATCACACATGTTTTTACTTAAGTAACTGCCATCTAAACATGTGACACCAGTGGTATTATCACACCTGGTATTATTTAAGATGAATGATGGTTAAACATCTGAAAACATTGCTTTATACAGCTTAGAAGGTCATATAGCTAACCACATTAAGACTTACATGATGGCAGACTGAAAACTTTGAATCCCACAAGACCTGACATGTTTTTAAAGCTTTCTCAGCAACCTTCTTTTCTTCTGGTGTCTTGTATGTACATGTATGTTCTTGGCTTACAGAGTCTGGGCAGTTTTCTTAGAACAGAAAAGAAAGCCATTATTCTGAATTTGCTGAACTTTCTGAGAGATATAATTTTCATTATTTTGCCTTGTTTTAGGCTGTAGAATTTACACTTTAAATATTAAGAGTTTATAAATGGCAAATTAAAGTGTGATGAGTACATGGGTGATATATTAAAGTTCTATGAGTATATGAATAATTTAATAATGTTCTATAAGTACATATAAGATGTGTAAAAACCAATATGAGTACACAAGTATATTAAAAACCTACAAATACCAACACATAATACATATATATATGGGTAGTCTAGCAAACAGATAATACATTACTGAACAGAACAACGAATCAAAAAAAGACAAAGTAAACATGGGTAGAATAAAAAATATTGGTAGACTGAAAAGAATATAGATGGGTGTATATATGTATAAAACAAACAATATAACATATACATGTGTATACTAGAAACAAATAACATATACACTGGTAAACTGACAGACAACATATGCATGAGAAGATTGACAAACAAACAACATACACATGGGTAGACTGACAAACAATGTATACATGGGTAGATTGACAAATATATACATGGGTATGGTAACAACATATGACAGACAGACAACATGTAATTCAGCAGACTGACAAACAGGCAACATACAATATTTTTTATAACATAACATTTTGAGACAACATGGGACCTATTGGTCCATTTTGGCTCTTCCATTCTCTAAACTAAATTATTAATAAATAAATTTAAAAAAAATTTAAAAACCAGCCCTTATCATTCATATTTATCAAGCTTTCTTTTAAACTTACTGCATCCACAGCATCTGAAAGCAACCTTTTCTGAAGGCCAACCAGCCTGTTAGAAAAATAAAACTGTCTTAGCTGAAGATGACTCTTCACTGCCAAAGTTTATATTTGTGTCCCTTAGTCCTACT
Source organism: Limulus polyphemus (assembly GCF_000517525.1). Taxonomy (NCBI): domain Eukaryota; kingdom Metazoa; phylum Arthropoda; class Merostomata; order Xiphosura; family Limulidae; genus Limulus; species Limulus polyphemus. The sequence continues at coordinate 15,016 of NW_013668666.1, read as the reverse complement.
ATTATCACTGTTAAGTATGAAAAAAGATGACGCATCAACACTATCAATCCCCTTTACAATCTCAAACACTTCAATCAAATCCCCCCTAACTCTTCTATTTTCAAGAGAAAACAATCTGAAAGATTTCAACCTCTCCTCATATGACAACCCCTCCATCCCAGGCACTATTCTAGTAACCCTTCTCTAAACCCTTTCCAACAATTCAATGTCTTTCCTAGGGTAAAGAGCCCAAGATTGAACACAATATTCCAAATGTGGCCTAACCAGTGACTTATACAATGAAACAATAACCTCTTTAGACTTGTATTCAATATTTCTGTAGATAGAACATACAATCATATTTGCCCTACCACTAACAATAGCACACTGCTTGGATGGCTTTAGAGACTGATCAATTAT
>NW_013668666.1:8245-13670 GCF_000517525.1 Limulus polyphemus | reverse complement strand
ATGACAACCCCTCCATCCCAGGCACCATTCTAATAATCCTTCTCTGAACCCTTTCCAACAATTAAATGTCCTTTCTAAGGTAAGGAAACACAAGACTGAACATAATATTCCAAATGTGGCACAACCAGTGACCTGTACAATGAAATTATAACCTCTTTAGACTTGTATTCAATATTTCTGTAGATACAACCTAAAATCCTATTTGCCCTACCACTAGCTACAGCACACTGCTTGGATGAGACTGATCAACTATTACACAAAGATCTCTTTCTTTCATGACACTATTATGGTAATTTTCAACGAAATTATACTTATAATTCAAATTATGATAACCCACATGTATTATCTTGTATTTTATTATAATTAAAATCCATTTGCCATTTATTTGCCCAACTCACTAAATGATCTAAATCCTTTTGTAAATCAGCAGCATCCTCTTCACGGCTAGCAATACCCAAGACCTTAACGTTATCTGCAAATTTAAGTAATTTATTTACTATTCTTTCATCTAAACTGTTTATTTGTAAGCTTCCATTCACACTATTGATTTGATGCCACTTCTCTTTAAACTAAACTGTTTATTTGTACGTGGACAACACATCACACTGCCAGCTGTCACCAAAAGCAACATTCAGTTATATTCACAACACACTAAAACATTTGCTAACATTTTTCTGTCTTAATAAGAAACTATTTCGTTATTTGAGTTTTACTAGTAGGAGTCACATCAATTATAGTTTTACAATGGAACAGTTCAAAGATACAAAAAATTACTTTATTAAATGCATCACTTTGTCATAATTCATTATAAATATACTTATATATTAATATAAAATGTACTGCAAACACATATATTTTCATAAATGTTTGAATTATTTAAAAATTAAACTTATTTGAGGCTTACCACCAAGGTCATTCATTTTCCAGCTGTTTGCAAAAGCTGACACTGATCCACCAGCTTGACCATTAACTAACTCAAAGTCATTCTCTTTACTTCCATCAAAGCGACCACAAAGCCCTGAAGTCTTATTTTTTAGGGAAGATGCAAGTGAAAGCAGTACTGTATCTTCTCCATTCCACTTTAAGCTGAGACCAAAACATCAGTATTACACTCCTACACAGCAGTTGTTCCTTCTTTACTTGTAATATTTGTTCAACATTAAAACACACTGGTTTTTGTATTATTCAGTTTCCAATTCTCTGATAACTGAGACCAGTAGTAACAATAAAAATCAGTGTGAATAAATGCAAGAAAGTATACTAAAACAATCAGAATACAACAATAAAAATCAATTTGAAAAATGCAAGTAAACATGCTAAAATAATTAAAATGCAACAATGAAAGTCAGTATTAACTGGAAGTAAATATGCTTGGACAATCAAAATGCAAGAGTGAAAGTCAATATGAACAACTGTAAGTAAATATGCTACAACAATCAACATGCACTAATGAAAATAAGTGTGAACAAATGCAAGTAAACATGCTAAAACCATCAAAATGCAATAATGAAAATCAATGTGCACAATGAAAGTAAACATACTAAAACAACATGCAACAATGAGAGTCAGTGTGAGTAACTGCCTGTAAATATGCTAAAACAACTACATTATCAGGACAAGTATAACACACAAATTACAGTTATTATTTATATTAAGAATTATTTTATTACCAAAATTATCAAATAAAAACTTCAGACTGGAACTGCTACAACATTAAACATGTAAAGCATCACTAAAAAAGGTATTATACAAGTATCACTTAAAAAACCAACATGTCAGTATTAGCATGAAAAGTTACATTATTATATTAATCAACAAAATTTATTGTAGTGAAAATAGTAATATCACAACACAATTTACAATAATAATGACTATATTAGTTAAATATTTATTGTAGTGAAAATACTGACATTATAATGCAATCTACACTAACCACTACAACTAACACTATAATATTAGTGTATAAAGTGACACAGATAAATTAGTCAACAAAGTTAATTGTAGTAAAAATGCTAACATCAAAACATAATCTGCAAAATAGCCACATCAATTAACATTTCAATATTAGTGTATAATGTAACACTGATAAATTAGTTCACAAAATTTAGAATGGTGGAAATACACACATCACAACAAAATCTACAATAACTACTTCAATTAGCACATCAAGATCTGTATAAAAAAATGACATTTTCTGTTGACTAGTAAAGAAAATGGAATCAGAATCTATAACAACTATTCAACCACAGTGATAACTTTGTTATGATTAACTTTACAATTATAACTTGAATCTATTCATCCAAACCAAATTAACAAAATTTTGCTGTTAAACTCTACTCCTCATGTCCTTCTTCATTCAGTTTTGCTTCCTATTCCAATGATTGTCTTCTTAACAAAGTGAAAGTAACATAATACTAATCACTCCTACATTTCTAAAATAATCTCATATGATCTTGGTAATCCAAATTCAGTATATTTCTGTAATCCTAATCATTAAAAGGAACTCACCTGAATCCTAAGGAGCTTTTAATAACCAGGTATCCTGCAATTTTCTCCAGTAACAGACCACCAGATGTGCTAGGAACAGAAATTTCTTCTGTCCCATGGTAGACAGTAGCTTTTTTTTGAGAGTACATCAGCTTATACTTCTCTCCACCCAAATATATCACTATAAGTCTATGACATATCCGGCTACTGACACAACTAGGATCATTCTTTATGTGTATGCTGAATGTGTTATCACGCGAGTCTTTAGCTAAAACATAGGCACATGGACCTTGGAAACTGTACATACTACCATCAAAGGTTCGGTAATGAAATTGACCCCATGTTGCACACACACCACTGTGCTTTTGATCATCTACTCCAACTGAAAAATTGAAAAAAAAATAGCTTCAATGTGGTGGTATTAAATATTACAATTAATGATGTTACTTAATATTCAGTTTTGTTTTACTGTATCTAAGACCACTAAACGTATTAAATATTACAATTAATAATGTTACATAATATTCAGTTTTGTGTTTTACTGTATATAACATCACTAAATGTATTAAAGATTACAATTAATAATGTTACTTAATATTCAGTTTTGTTTTACTTTACGTAACACCACTAAACATATTAAATATTACAATTAATAATGTTACACAATATTCAGTTTTGTGTTTTACTGTATATAACATCACTAAATGTATTAAAGATTACAATTAATAATGTTACATAATATTCAGTTTTATGTTTTACTGTATATAACATCACTAAACGTATTAAAGATTACAATTAATATTGTTACATAATATTCAGTTTTGTGTTTTACTGTATATAACACCACTAAACATATTAAATATTATAATTAATAATGTTACATAATATTCAGTTTTGTTTTACTGTATCTAACACCACTAAACATATTAAAGATTACAATTAATAATGTTACATAATATTCAGTTTTGTTTTACTTTATGTAACACCACTAAACATATTAAATATTATAATTAATAATGTTACATAATATTCAGTTTTGTGTTTTACTGTATATAACATCACTAAATGTATTAAAGATTACAATTAATAATGTTACATAATATTCAGTTTTGTTTTACTGTATCTAACACCACTAAACATATTAAAGATTACAATTAATTACACATAACATTATGTTTTCGAAAAACACTGTGCAGCACTCGTCATCCAATCTTGTACATTAAATTCCAAGTTTAATTTCTAATAAGTAAGCAGTTATTAAAAACTGCTCTCTGTATAGTTTTTTGAATTATTACATTATTACAAGACATGATTATAAAATATCAACTGAAAGAAAGGAGCTTCATTACAGTCAAAAATTTGTCAAACTGCAGATATAAATTTGGCTGTTTTTTTTTGTCAAATTGCAATAAATACTTTTATCCAAAATGTTTTCTGTAAAGATGAAGCAATATACTTTGTTCTAACACTCTCCAAATACACAGTTATATATATATATATATATATATATAGTGTAATTATTACTCATAATTCTTCTTTTGCTACCTTAAACTTAATAACTTACTTGTTTTAATTTTCTCAGCAGGAAAATATGGACTTCCCGTTGGATGGATCACATTCACTAGAAAATTAGAATTACCTTTCTAAATTCAAGGACTTTGACAATCAAAACAAAAAAGTCAATGTAATCATTCTCTTGATTATTTCTTGTTAGATTTAAACAAGTTGACATATGGAAGTTACTAATCCTAAAAAAATAATTACCATAAATGTATAGCTTACCACAACATACAAATTTATTACACCAATTAAGTAATGAAAAAGTAAGCCCCACACAGGTATACAACATAGCATAATAGTACTAACATACAATACCCTTCATGACAGTTAATAGCTTATACCAACGTAAAATCTTACCAGGAATGCACTTAGGGGCTGTAGCTGGGTTCCATGTTCCCTCTACACTACAAGTATAGATGTCAGCAGGCTGGGATTCAAACTCTGTACCTTGAGCACAGTTTAAAGAACATTTGGTTTCTTGCTGGGTGTGATTACACTGCCATGATCCAATAAACTTCAGTGAATCAGATGGATTGCAGATTGATGTGTCTGATATAATAAATCAGAGCTACTATTAGCACAGAAAATAAATATAATAAATCCATGCTATTATTAACATACAAAATAAATATAATAAATCAGTTAGTATTAACACAGAAAATAAGTATAATAAATCAGTTAGTATTAACACAGAAAATAAGTATAATAAATCAGAGCTACTATAAACACACAAAATAAATATACTAATCAATCAGAGCTACTATTAGCACACAAAATAAATACAATAAATTTAAGCTATTATTAACACACAAAATAAACATAATAAATCAGAACTACTATCAGTACACAAAATTAATATAATAAATGAGAGCTATTATTAACACACTAAACAAATATAATAAATCAGTTATTATTAACACATAAGATAAATATAATAAATTAGAGCTATTATTAACACATAAGATAAATATAATAAATGAGAGCTATTATTAACACACAAAACAAATATAATAAATGAGAGTTATTACTAACACACAAAATAAATATAATAAATTCAAGCTATTATTAACACACAAAACAAATATAATAAATCAGAGTTATTATTAACACATAAGATAAATATAATAAATGAGAGCTATTATTAACACACAAAACAAATATAATAAATCAGTTATTATTAACACATAAGATAAATATAATAAATGAGAGCTATTATTAACACACAAAACAAATATAATGAGAGTTATTACTAACACACAAAATAAATATAATAAATCAGAGTTATTAACACATAAGATAAATATAATAAATGAGAGCTATTATTTACACACAAAACAAATATAATAAATGATAGCTATTATTAATACACAAAACAAAT
>NW_013668666.1:1266-7960 GCF_000517525.1 Limulus polyphemus | reverse complement strand
AGCTATTATTTACACACAAAACAAATATAATAAATGATAGCTATTATTAACACACAAAACAAATATAATAAATCAGAGTTATTATTAACACATAAAATAAATATAATAAATGATAGCTATTATTAACACACAAAACAAATATAATGAGAGTTATTACTAACACACAAAATAAATATAATAAATCAGAGTTATTATTAACACATAAGATAAATATAATAAATCAGTTATTATTAACACATAAAATAAATATAATAAATGAGAGCTATTATTAACACACAAAACAAATATAATAAATCAGAGCTATTATTAACACACAAAATAAATATAATAAATGCGAGCTATTATTAACCTATGAAATTCCAAGGAAGCAATAACTAAAATCCATTCTTATTTCATATAAAAACATAACAGTGTAGTTCTAAAAACTGTTGAACTGAAATCTTTTTTTTCTGACACATCACATGACTCTGAGACAAAATAATACACAAATCGTCCAATGAAGCAAGCATGAGAGAAAAAGTTATTCACAACAAAAGCAACCAGCACTGAAAGTGTAAAGGACAAAATAATAAGTACATCAATCATTCAAAAAAGATTAGTATGATAAGGTACTTTTTAATACATGTAGCATGTAAGTTTTCACACACATAGGAAAATATACTGTTGAAATATTAATATCAATATCATTTATCACTATGACATATTATACTATTTTTGTCAACAATTAACTGAAACTACATAAATGCAACATAATAAAAGTATCAAATGCTTTCACCAAGGTAAAGTAATATCATCAGATGACTTTATATTGATACAAGTTTGTACTGAGCAATTCAACATCATCAGGTGTTCACATATCAACAAAAGTTTTACTGAGTTAACTCAGCATCATCAGGTGTTTATATATCAACAGAAGGTTTTACTAAACTTACTCAGTATCATCATATGACTGTATATTGATACATGTTTGTACTGAGCAATTCAACATCATCAGGTGTTCCCATATCAACAGAAGTTTTTACTGAGTTAACTCAGCATCATCAGATGTCAATATATCAACAGAAGTTTTTACTGAGTTAACTCAGTATTATCAGGTGTCCATACATCAATAGAAGTTTGTACTGAACTAGCTCTGCATCATCAGGTGTTTATATATCAACAGATATTTTTACTGAACTAACTCAGTATCATCAGATGTCCATATATCAACAGAAGTTTTTACTGAGATAACTCAGTATCATCAGGCATCCATATATCAACAGAAGTTTCAACTCAACAAACTCAGTATCAACAGGTGTCTTATATATCAACAGAAGGTTTTACTAAACTTACTCAGTATCATCAGATGTCCATATATCAACAGAAGTTTTTACTGAGTTAACTCAGCATTATCAGGTGTACATATATCAACAGAAGGTTTTACTGAACTAACTCAGCATCATCAGGTGTTTATATATCAACAGATGTTTTTACTGAACTAACTCAACATCAGGCGTCCATATATCAACAGAAGTTTTTACTGAGATAACTCAGTATCAACAGGTGTCCATATATCAACAGAAGTTTTTACTGAGATAACTCAGTATAATCAGGTGTCCATATATCAACAGAAGGTTTTACTGAGATAACTCAGTATCAACAGGTGTCTTATATATCAAGAAAAGTTTTTATTGAGCTAAGTCAGCATCATGAGGTGTCCATGTACTATATGAATATATGAATGATTAAAAGCTTGAGTAGAATATAAAACAAAATGTAATATACAGTTAGAATAAGAAGAAAAAAAAAAGACATGAAATGTGATATTTAATTACAGAACCACGTTTCTCCATTCAACTTCTTGTCTTTTGTTTAAGTAATGTAGAAGCACTTTGACTAAGACTGTGTTGTAGCTGAATCCTCATGATGAATTCTTCTCTATAACGTAGTTCAAATGCTAACACAAACTCTTGTATTAAATTAGTAGTCTTAACTCATGTCTTTCACCATACAAGTAACTTTATAGCAAATTAAACTTTAATAATTTTGGAATTATAAACAGTAGCAGAAAGATGAAGAGAAAAAAAACACAAAAGTTCTTATATCTTGATTAACATTTTTTTAGAGTTAAACAGCTAAAATTATTCATTGTACTTGCAGTTAGATCCTCAGAAGTTGGAAGGTCAGATACAGATGAAATTACTCACCATTCTTATAGCTAGGTTCTCTGAAGTTGGGAGAGCAGATACGGGTGAAACTACTCACTATGCAGCTAAGTCCTTGGAAGTTGGGAGGTCAGATACAGATGAAATTACTCACCATTCTTATAGCTAGGTTCTCTAAAGTTGGGAGGGCAGATAGAGGTGAAACTACTCACCATGCAGCTAAGTCCTTGGAAGTTGGAAGCTCAGATACAGGTGAAACTACTCACCATTCTTATAGCTAGGTTCTCTGAAGTCGGGAGAGCAGATACGGGCTTCCAAGGACTTAGCTGCATGGTGAGTAGTTTCACTCAGATACAGGTGAAACTACTCACCATTCTTGCAGCTAGGTTCTCTAAAGTCAGGAGGGCAGATACGGGTGAAACTACTCACCATGCAGCTAAGTCCTTGGAAGCTCAGATACAGGTGAAACTATTCATTATGCAGCTAAGTCCTTGGAAGTCGGGAGGGCAGATAGAGGTGAAAATACTCACTATACTTGTACAAAGGTTTTCAGAAGCTGGGAGGGTAGGTACAAGGGAAACTACTCACCATACTTGCAGCTAGGTCCTCGGAAGTTGGGAGGGCAGATACAGATGAAATTACTCACCATTCTTATAGCTAGGTTCTCTGAAGTTAGGAGGGCAGATAGAGGTGAAAATACTCACTATACTTGTACAAAGGTTTTCAGAAGCTGGGAGGGTAGGTACAAGGGAAACTACTCACCATACTTGCAGCTAGGTCCTCGGAAGTTGGGAGGGCAGATACAATGATTGTTCCCAGCACATTTACCACCATTCATACATGGAGGATCACATATTGCTGTAACAAAGTTTTCATATATTTTAATAAACAATGAATAAAACTGTAGATATACATTGACCTACTCTGTATTAATCAGTGAGAATCTTAATGTTGAGCAGTTTAAACAAAAAAAGAGTTAACAAATTGTGAAACTTGACTAAGGAAGCATATTATACTAGTATAATAATAGGTAGATAAACAATGATTTATAAGCATAAGGAAAACTTTTATTGATGGTGGAACATGCTACATGTTTTGACAAACCATTGATCTTATCCAGACAAATCAAGACTGTACACATCATAGATAGATCAAGACCAATGTCCTGTCAAAAATGGGGTAGTATGTTTTACCATCAATAAAACTTTTCCTTATGTTTATAGATCATTGTTTACCTACCTAAGTTGTGAAACTTATTTTCATAATGTTAGGACTATAGCTAGAATCTATTTTTATCTTAGTATAAAGGCATAAAAACACAAAGTGTTCATAACAAAGTTATAATCCTTGGCTAAGTAATAATAAAACTTCAACTTTTACTAACAGTGAGTAAATATATTAAATTACATACAAATATATATATATATGATCTAACTGTTAAAATTAGGAAAATATATATTGACATGTGATTTAATTTAATTAACCATGTGAACAGGCAACACCTCATAAAAAACATTGCCCCAGTTCTACATCATATTTACAAACAGATACTAGGTCAATCATGACTAATAATTTTTTTTTATTCTAATTAAGTCAAAAATCACAAAGAAGTTGGAAAAATTAATTTAACTCCAGGTAATTCCTCATCAAGCTACATATTTTCTGAAGATGTCACACACTTTCTAAACATTACATACAAAACCATCTGAATCTGTTTTCCAGTGAAACTTTAGGCAAAGTACATATATATATATATATATATATAAAAGGTTTTTAAAATCATCTTTCTGAAGATGTTACAAGTTTTCTGAAAGTGTTACAAGCAGTACTTTCTTAAAATTTTATATACTTTCTGAAGATGTTACGTATAGTACTTTATGAAGGTATTACATACATTACTATCTTAAAACGTTGTATACTTTCTGAAGACACTACACTCGGCACTTTCTGAAGATGTTAAATATACTACTTTATGAAGGTATTACATACATTACTATTATAAAATGTTGTATACTTTCTGAAGACGCTACACTCAGCACTTTCTGAAGATGTTAAATATACTACTTTATGAAGGTATTACATACATTACTATTATAAAATGTATACTTTCTGAAAACACTACACTCGGCACTTTCTGAAGATGATAAATACTTTCTAGAGAAACTGCATACTTTCTGAAGATGTTACATATGTGTATTGAGATATCAAGTGAGGATGCAGTGAATTGAGTTCATAATGGAACATGGTATGTAAGAAGTTTTAGGGTGGGTATGTTTTTTTAGGATTTATTGGAAGGATGATGATGTTTCAAAATTTTTAGTGAAGCATGGTAAGGTGTGGTTTAGGGATGTGGTGTGTAAGATGTTTTAGGGAGGATATCTTATTTAGGGATTTATTGGCAGGACGATGATGCTTCCAAGTTTTTATAAAATTGTTGTAAAGTGTAGTTTAGGGATGTGGTATGTAAGATATTTTAGTGCAGGTATGTTTTTTAGGGATTTGTTGGCAGAATGATTCCAAGTTTTTTGAAAAGCATGATAAGGTGTGATTTTTGGATGTGGTAAGATATTTTAGGGAGGGTATATTTTTTATATATTTATGGAAAGGATGATGATGTTTCCAAATTTTTAGAGAAGGATGGTAAGGTGTGGTCTTTGAAACAAATTAGCATTTAGCGAACCAGCCACTAGAAGTATTGATGAAACTTGAGAAACTATGACATACTGAACAGTTAACCCAATATTATAGTCAACTTTCAAGCCAAAACTCTATTCTCTAATATGACCAATCAACCAGACCATAAATGTAACACAGAACTTAATGCTTGGTGTGATAATTAAAATGTTGGACAATATGCAGGATTTATATTATACTGCTTTTTTATTTAACATCAAATAACTGGTTTATTGTTACATTTCTTTAAGACTACTTACAAAATTATGAATACCATATACATTAGTTTTTGTTTGAGACTTTTTCTATGCACATTACAAGCTTATATACGAATGGCACATATGATTATATTTGCTTACTCAACTTTCTATAAATTTCAGGCTGCTCTTCGAGTAGTAGTGTGTCAGATAAGTATGACAGTATTTTCTACAGACTGCATGAACTTCCTACCGTATTTGGCTTCCCTAGATTAATATTGTACTGATACAGATAATTTTAATGCCAAATTTCAGGAAATAAAAATTACCTTCACAGTCAGGAAATTCTGTTATAGGGCGCCAGGATCCATCAAATGAATTACATGTCCTTTTCATTTCAGCCACCTTACCAGGGAATTCAAAACCCTTCATACATGTAGCCACACATTCATACCTAAAACAGAAACAAGGTATTATACAACCTTCATTTAAGCCACTTTACCAAGAAACTCAAACCCTTTTATACATGTTGCCACACATTCATACTTAAAACAGAAACAAGATACTATACAACCTTCATTTAAGCCATTTTACCAAGTAACCCAAACCCTTTTATACATGTAGCCATACGTTTATACTTAAAACAGAAACAAGATACTATACAACCTTCATTTAAGCCACTTTACCAAGAAACCCAAACCCTTTTATACATGTAGCCACACATTCATACTTAAAACAGAAAAACAGATTTTCTACAACCTTCATTTAAGCCACTTTACCAAGTAACCCAAACCCTTTTATACATGTAGCCATACGTTCATACTTAAAACAGAAACAAGATACTATACAACCTTCATTTAAGCCACTTTACCAAGAAACCCAAACCCCTTTATACATGTAGCAACACATTCGTACTTAAAACAGAAAAACAGATTTTCTACAACCTTCATTTAAGCCACTTTACCAAGTAACTTAAACCCCTTTCTAAATGAAGCCACACATTCATACTTAAAACAGATACAGAAGACTTACTCAAGAAGATATTATATGATCACATCAATTAACCTGAAGTTTATAATATTTTACACTTTCTTGGTATCATACCACAGCAACAGTCTCTGCAGTAGTATGCCACAACTACTAAACTGTAAATCAACATTCACACCAGACATTATTAGATGCACTTTAATGTAATGGTTGTTAACATTCACACCAGACATTATTATCTGCACTTCCATGTAATGGTTATTAACATTCACACCAGACATTATTAGATGCACTTTAATGTAATGGTTGTTAACATTCACACCAGACATTATTATCTGCACTTCCATGTAATGGTTGTTAAAATTCACACCAGACATTATTAGATGCACTTTAATGTAATGGTTGTTAACATTCACACCAGACATTAGTATCTGCACTTCCATGTAATGGTTGTTAACATTCACACCAGACATTATTAGATGCACTTTAATGTAATGGTTGTTAACATTCACACCAGACATTAGTATCTGCACTTCCATGTAATGGTTGTTAATGTTTACAACAGACATTAGTATGCAGCTTTTACATGTAGTGGTTATCAATATACACAAGAGACATTAGTAGGCAGCTTTTTTCATGTAGTGGGTATCAATACACACAAGAGACATTAGTAGGCAGCTTTTTCATGTAATG
>NW_013668666.1:0-1117 GCF_000517525.1 Limulus polyphemus | reverse complement strand
CATTAGTAGGCAGCTTTTTCATGTAGTGGTTATCAATATACACACCAGACATTAGTAGGCAGCTTTTTCATGTAGTGGTTATCAATATACACACCAGACATTAGTAGGCAGCTTTTATATGTAATGGTTATCAATACACACCAGACATTAGTAGGCAGCTTTTACATGTAATGGTTATCAATATACACCAGACATTAGTAGGCAGCTTTTACATGTAATGGTTATCAATATACACAAGAGACATCAGTAGGCAGCTTTTTCATGTAATGGTTATCAATATACACCAGACATTAGTAGGCAGCTTTTACATGTAATGGTTATCAATATACACCAGACATTAGTAGGCAGCTTTTTCATGTAGTGGTTATCAATATACACCAGACATTAGTAGGCTCCATAATAACCAATAAAAAAGCTTTAGTCTTTCCAAGCAAGAAGTGCAAAGATGCATAATATGGTAAAAGGTCACCTATTTCAACAAAAAATTATTACTCATTTGTGTTTGTTTTACAATTTTAACAAAGTGACACAAAGGCTATCTGCACTTAGCTGTCAATGACTTTGAATAGACAGAAAAGAGGGTAAAATTAAAAAAGTATTTCTGTGCTTAACTGTCCTTAATTTGGAAATACACATAAATGTGCCTAATTTTAAATTAAGCACTTTCTAAAATGCTATTTAATTGTTTTTTATAACGATAAATGGTTGTTATGACCACTCTTCAACCAAACATTTTCCCTAGTTCCTGGTCACGAAAGAATTAATGTAATATTACTGATCCAAACAAGAAACAAAAATTTAATAATAAGAAATATTAAAAAAATCTTCCCACTATCATTAAGTAACAGATACAGCCACTTCACATTTTTCAAATATTAAAAATCTTCCCTCTATCATTAAGTAACAGATACAGCCACTTCACGTTTTTCAAATATTAAAAATCTTCCCTCTATCATTAAGTAACAGATACAACCACTTCACGTTTTTCAAATATTAGAAATCTTCCCTGTATCATTAAGTAACAGATACAGCCACTTCACATTTTTCAAATATTAAAAATCTTCCCTCTATCATTAAGTAACAGATACAGCCACTTCACGTTTTTCAAATATTAAAA
>NW_013668665.1:137968-138900 GCF_000517525.1 Limulus polyphemus | reverse complement strand
TCACGTGACTCGCTGACGCAATAGTACTAAATATTCTTTCTTACTTTTTTCAGCAAATGGGTTTAATTTGATATTTTTATCCCTGTTTTTTTTAGTTTTATGACAGCTCTGTCAACAACATCTGGATTAAAACCTATTTCCACTGCTATGTGCTTAATTAACAATAATTCATTATTTCTTTGGTACACAGAAACACCTGTCAGCTGAGTTATTGCACAGATCTTAAAATATAACGTTCAAAAATGGAAACATCGGCTAATGTAGATATGTAAATCTTGAAAGTCGAGTTGTTCAGAACTTGAAAATAGTGTTGATAATTAGACGAATAGTTGATTGAGATGTTGCAAAAGAAATATCTGATGAAGCTTTTCGCCAGACACTAATCATAGAAGGCCAACAATTGATATTATCCTGTTTACAACATAATGTTACGTATCTGCTTGTTTGTTAATTTCCCGTAGAAATTCTTCCCGAGGAACTTCAGTGATACAAGTCCTTTCTTAAATAAAACTAGTTTATTCTTTCTCAATACAACTTTGCAATACACAGAATTTCCACAGTCACTTTAAACTTGACTACTTTTATGAACACACGCAATAAATCACAGTGATTCAGACACTTAACTTACGGCTTGACTCGGTTATCTCTATCTTCAATCTGTCTATCTATCTGCAATTATTTCTCCGCTTTATTTGCTGGGCTTATATACTAAAATAGAGGGTGCCTAGAAAAGACTAGAGTTGCAAGGAAAAGTCAAGATCCTTCGAGAATCTCATGACGTGTTACTAGCGTCATGTGACTTCCGCTGTAGTAACAATAATTTTTATATCCTGTCCACAGTTTTAGATGTAGTGTGACAAGATTGTTGATGTGGCGGAATGATTACACAGAAAGTTTTACGATAAATGGTATTGTTACGTATCTGCTTGTTT